>NC_086445.1:997207374-997329132 GCF_028390025.1 Pseudophryne corroboree
ATTACAGGCAATTTGCTCCGCCTCCTCACCAACATTTTCCTCATACATGTCGACACACACGTACCGACATACAGCACACACATAGGGAATGCTCTGATAGAGGACAGGACCCACTAGCCCTTTGGGGAGACAGAGGGAGAGTTTGCCAGCACACACCAAAACGCTATAATTATACAGGGACAACCTTTATATAAGTGTTCCTCCCTTATAGCATTTAATATATATATTCATATCGCCAAATCAGTGCCCCCCCTCTCTGTTTTAACCCTGTTTCTGTAGTGCAGTGCAGGGGAGAGCATGGGAGCCTTCCCACCAGCATTTCTGTGAGGGAAAATGGCGCTGTGTGCTGAGGAGAATAGGCCCCGCCCCCTTTTCGGCGGGCTTCTTCTCCGGAGTTTGTGATATCTGGCAGGGGTTAAATACATCCATATAGCCTCAAGGGCTATATGTGATGTATTTTTCGCCATACAGGTATTATACATTGCTGCCCAGGGCGCCCCCCCCCGCGCCATGCACCCTCCGTGACCGCTGTGTGAAGTGTGCTGACAACAATGGCGCACAGCTGCAGTGCTGTGCGCTACCTGATGAAGACTGAAAGTCTTCTGCCGCCTGGTTCCGGACCTCTTCAATCTTCAGCATCTGCAAGGGGGGTCGGCGGCGCGGCTCCGGGACGAACCCCAGGGCGAGACCTGTGTTCCGACTCCCTCTGGAGCTAATGGTGTCCAGTAGCCTAAGAAGCCAATCCATCCTGCACGCAGGTGAGTTCACTTCTCTCCCCTAAGTCCCTCGTAGCAGTGAGCCTGTTGCCAGCAGGACTCACTGAAAATAAAGAACCTAAAAACTTTTTCTAAGCAACTCTTTAAGAGAGCCACCTAGATTGCACCCTGCTCGGACGGGCACAAAAACCTAACTGAGGCTTGGAGGAGGGTCATAGGGGGAGGAGCCAGTACACACCATGTGATCCTAAAAGCTTACTTTTTGTGCCCTGTCTCCTGCGGAGCCGCTATTCCCCATGGTCCTGACGGAGTCCCCAGCATCCACTAGGACGTTAGAGAAATACTGTTGGGTCACCAAAATGCTGCACTGTAATACTATATATACTGCTCACAAAAATGCAGCACAGATATGGAATGGATACTTGCAGTGACACAGAGCTGCAAGATACAGCAATGGCTTACTGTACTGTACTACTATAATTATTATATACTGGTGGTCCCCAGTCCCCACAATGCAGCACACTGATCAGATATTTGAAGCACATTGAGCACAGATATGGAGCATTTTCAGACAGAGAACGTAGATATTTTCAGCACACTGAGCCCAAATTATTTGCAGCACACTGAGCACAGATATTTTCAGCACACTGAGCACAGATTACGGAGCTTTTCAGGGAGAGAACGCAGCCACGTCCTCTCCATTCAATCTCCAAAGCACGAGTGAAAATGACGGCAACGCGCTGCTCCTTATATAGAATACGAATCTCGCGAGAATCCGACAGCGGGATGATGAAGTTCGGCCGCGTTCGGGTTAATCGAGCAAGGTGGGAGGATCCGAGGCTGCCTCGGAACCGTGTAAAATAGGTGAAGTTCGGGGGGATTCGGATCCCGAGGAACCGAACCCGCTCATCTCTACTCTGTATATATATATATATATACATACATACAGAGTTGAGATATATCTATATATATATATATATCTCTCTCTCTCTCTCTCTATCTATATATATATATATATATATATACATACAGAGTATATATATATATATATATTTATATATATTAGTATATATATATATATATATATACACACATACATACAGAACCATAATTAGACATTTTGGTGCCCTGAGCCAGAAAAATAACTGGTTACCCCTTCCCCCCATATTCAAAGTAGGAACAGTGTGCATCCAAAATGTACGGACCTGGCTTTATGGAGAAGAAATGCGGCAACAGAATAGTACCAACTCACATTTCACCACACAGTATTGCCCATTATTCACATTATGCCACACAGTAGAGCCCATTATACACGTTACACCATGGTACAGTCCCCTTTACTAAAATTAGAAATGAGATCCACTGACTAAATCTTAACTAAAACAGAGCAAAAAAAGTGACTAAGAATAAAACTAAATTTAAAATCCTTGTCAAAATTAACACTGGAAGTAGTTTTTCCAATTTCTAAACAATTATGTGTTCTAGATATTTGCAGAAAATACATATGACCTGCTGTGAAGGAAATAGGATGTGTATTGCACTTGTTTGTTCTAACTTAAGGCATTCATTTGTATATGATATATAGGCAGATTACGGTAAGACAGACTCTGTATGTAACACATTCTCAGCCTACTAAATCTAGATTACTAAACACATAGTTATGGTATGCAAATTTCTCAAGGGAATTTTAGAGAATTGTTCTTCAGCAAAATCCATTGCAGTATCATTGAACGGTTTGAAAAAGTTCTGACTAAAACATTGACTAGAATTAGACTAAAATCAAAACTGAGAGCCACTGACTAAATCTTGACTAAAAGCAAAAGACTTATGGGCCCTACACATATGGCGATGTGCCGCCGAGGTGCCCGACGTCCGATACGGCCGACGGGCGACCCGGCGGCGGGGGGGCAGTGACGGGGGGAGTGAAGTTTCTTCACTCCCCCCGTCACCCGGCTCCATAGACGTGCAGGCAAATATGGACGAGATCGTCCATATTGGCCTGCATGCACAGCCGACGGGGGACCAGCGATGAACGAGCGCGGGGCCGCGCATCGTTCATGGCTGGAGCCTCCACACTGAAAGATATGAACGAGTTCTCGTTCATTTATGAACGAGATCGTTCATATCTTTCAAAAAATCGGCCAGTGTGTAGGGCCTATAAATTGTGACTAAAAACCAACTAAATTTTAAGTAACTAAGTCTAAAAATTCATTGAAAATCCTTGTCAAAATTAACACTGTGCTGCGCTCAGTCTTTGACTGTGCTTTAACATACGGTACATATGAATATGATGATCATTATCACCTATTTGGTTTGATAGGTTAATCATACGTATTGTATGTATATATATATATATATATATAAATAATTATACATATGATCCATATAGCAGCAAGGTGGCAATCTGAGTCTTAGAATGTGTGAAAACATCTGTATTTAATACAGCTACATTTCAGATGGAACATAACCCCGGCCGTACTGACTGTCACACAAATTAGTGCGACGCTGTCAGAATAGGCAGGCCACCGGCTTCCGTTCTTGGCTGCTGCAGCTGCTTCAAGCTTGCTTTTGTAAAGAGAGATGTAGGCGGATCCAGAGGCAGAGCCGCCAGGGGTGATTGACGTGCTACGCAAAGACTTATGGGAGGAGCTACTGCGTCCGGACCATTTTTCTAAGGTTTTAGTGTAACTAACACTGCCCGATTGGAGCTGAGCCTCGATCGCAGCAACCTGGCGGGGGTAAGGGGGGGGGGGAGGTTTGAGTGCAGCCACTGAAGGGGCAACAGGACCGGCCAAGTGGTCTGGCCTGGCATCCCGGCAGCCCAATCCGCCCCTGTTTATCATGCAATGGTTTTACTGGTATCAGATACATACTGTAAGTGTAAACTGTGTAGTTACATTTAAGTAAATCAAGTCTCCTGAAATATTTTGAGTTTCTGTGAACATTCTGCAAAACCAATTTGCAGAAGGTTGTTCAATTTCAATCACTTCATAACTGAGAACATGCGGATGATCAGGAGCTGAAAACAAGAACAATACAATTGTTATTCATCATTATTAAGGTGCCACATAGTTTGCTGGGGCATATACAAGATACAAAGTAACAGTTAAAACATGTCAAAGGTACAGCAAACATAAATTGGTATATTATTTGAACAAGACTGAGCAATAACTGCAAAACAACAAACTAGGAATAACACGTACAAGGGGCGAGGGCTGAGTAACTCACTGTATCACAGCAATCACAGCCACATGGGCCTGGGAAATGATTAAGGGACTATTTTGAGAAGCAGAGGAGCTGTGACCAGTGGTGTGTGGGTGTGGCCAGTGCTGGTTGGGTGTGAACAATTCCATGTGGGTGGAGCCAGTGCCATGCGGGTGTAACCAGTGTTGTATGGATGTGGCAAGTGTTGTGTGGGTGTGGCCAGGGCTGTGTGGGTGGGGCCAGTGTCATGTGGGCGTGTACACTTGACCCCTACATTATCAGGCTCAGTGTCTCCCTAAATGCATACAGAAAATAGAAAAATTACATCATTTTGTGAGGAAAATATAAATACAATTTTGATTCTTATGGTTTACAGCTAAAAATGGCCAGGGGGCAAATGTTCATCAACTTGCTGCCTGGATCCATATAATGTATCCGGTCTGGATATGTACTAGGCGTAAGGTTTTTTTCCCCCCGTCTCACTCCTTACTTAGGCCTTTGGGTTAAACATCTTTGTTGAAACTTTAGAATTAAATTAATGTATAGATTAGGTTTAAATTATAGGAATGAGTCTAGTATTGACTTTGGACCTTGATCCCTGGGACTGTTCAATCCATACTCCATTATAAAGGAATAAAATGGTGGACCACTGTCATAGTAAAACCAGTACCAGCCAGGGGTGGATTGGGATGAAGAACCAGCCCCCGGGAAATTAATGGGAGTAGCCCTAATGGGGATGGGGTCTGTCAAGGGGGATCAGATCCCTCTTCATAGGGCCTGATTCTGAGTTTGATGCAGTTGTGGCCTTCCTTGCATCTATTGCTGCAGTTGCATCTGCGACTTCATGTTAATGCCGCTACAATGCCCTTACCTGATAGAGATCTGTTCATCCGCTTATGTAAGGACTGAGACACCATGCTTTTGTGCATCTTTAGACACCACCATAGGTTGCATTAACCCTATGCTAAGTGCAGATCATCTATCTGAATATTACCTCCAATGTGATCAATTCAGCATCTCTATATGCGCCACTTTCAGCAACACGCCCAGACTGCATTCTATCTGCATATGATTTGCCATTTCCCTGTAACCGCCTAGGAATGCCCAACACATTTCTCATACACTTCTTGGTGCATCTGTCTGAATCTGGACTGCAACTCTGTAGTACAGACTCAGATGGAACAACTCTGTATGAACACCATGCACAGACGAAAAACATTGCACAACAAAAATATAAAACACATTGTCCCCCACAAGAGGAAACACACACATTGTCCCACACGGGAAAAAAAACCCAAACACATTGGCCCCCATGGGAAAAAAATTAAACACACTGGTATCAATATGAAAAAAGTGAAACACAATGGACCGCCACAGGAAAAAATAAAACACAATGGCCTCCAACAGGAAAAAAATCAAACAAATTGGCCCCGCAGGAATAAAAACATGTTGGCAAAAAACAGGAAAAACGAAAACACATTGGGCACTACAGAAAAAAAACATACACATTGGCCCCTGACAGGCAAAATTAAAACTCATTGGCCCTCACAGGAGAAACATAAAACATATTGTCCCTCACAGGAAATAATAACACACATTAGCCTCCACAGGAAATAAATAAAACACATTGGCCCTTACACTAAAAAAACCCCACATGGGCCTCCACAGGAAGAAAAAAAATAACACATACATAATTGCCCCAGCTCCCCACCGAAAATTGACCTGTCTGTAGCCCCCGAGAGCAATGTGTCTTTGTCTGTATAGCTCCCGGCACAAGAGCTGTTGGGAGCTGTAGTTTATTGTGATCGCTGTGGTACCCAGGCTGGCAACAATACACAGGTGTTGCAGGATGAATCGGCCAGGCCCAACTGCCATGCAGGACACATCTGTGGCTGGGGTGCAAGGCAGCTGATTTATGTCCTTTGGGCTGGGAAGTGGCAGGTCGTGTATGTTCCAGAGAGGGGGGGGGGCAGTGTGATTATATATTATATAGAGATATATAGTGTATTTCCAAAGGCCAGGGGGTTTACTGTGTGTCTCAGGGGTCAGTGGGTAGGGTAGGGAATTTATGAATTTATGTCATTGGGGCAGGGAGGGTGGGTAGTGTATGTCCCCAGTGTTGGGGTGGTAGGATGGATCAGACGGCGTTGAGCGGGCAGTGTATATTCGGGGGGCTGGGGGGGGGGGGGAATAAGGCGAGCAGTGTATGTTCCCAGGGCTGGAGTGTTAGGGTGTATGTCCCTGGGTTGGGGGTACCGTGGCTAGGGGTGTAGAAGGTAGTGTAAGGAGTGTAAGTCTCCAGGGCCAGGGGATAGGGCAAGCAGGTGGGGGGAGGATAGTGCTGGTAGCGTCCCTGTGGAGGTTGGGGGGGGGGGGTAGTGTATGTACCCGGGGCTGGGAGTAGGGTGGTTGGGGATGGGGGTAGAGCAGGCAGTGCATGTCACTTTTGGCCAGTGGGCTAGAACATGCAGTGTATGTCCCTGGGGTAGGGGATGGGGGAAGGGGGGGGGGGTATAGTGCATGTCCCTTTGTTGGGGGGGCAGTGTGTCTAGAGGGCCGGGAGGTAGGGAGGGGCGTATATACTGTTTGTGAAGGGGGGTGATGGGGGTGTGTGTATATTTCACTGGGGTGGGGGGAGGGTGTAATGTATAACATGTGCCTGCTATCCGGAGCCAATGACAACTTCTGGTTTGCGATCCACCATGTGGAACGCAAATCCCAGAAGTGTGGCACCTTGCCGGGCAGACTCCTGAACCAGCTGACCCTCCAGGCAGGGTAAGACAGTCCGGCAGAGGGGGTAATGAGGCTGGCCCAGCCGGAACTTATCCACTGTCCCAGTGACCCAATCCGCCCCTGGTACCAGCCCTTTGTAGCCTGCAATGAGCATCTTTCTAATTTGTAAGAGCTGTGAAAATATAGCTCCCCCTGCTGTGCAAAATGTAGATCATTAATCATTAGTACAGAGGGGAGAAGAAGTTCCAGCAAAACAATTACCTCCTAGAGCTAGAGAGAAACTGATTATCTTAATGTTGTTTACAATTTGTTGTGGGTTCTCTTTTGTCAAAAATTTGTTGCAAAATTGCTGTTGCATCGGAGCAGGTTGAGTCTCGCTTCTCTCAGATTCATCCAACTCCCACCCAAGGCCGGAACTGCTTATCTGGCACTTCTGGCAAATCCCAGAAGGGCCGACGGGCCGGTCCGATGAACAGAGAGCTGGGAAGGCCTCGCACAGCGCAGCTTCTGGCTCTCTGGTTTGTCCGCTGCCGCCCGTAGTGACCCATTGTTAAGCAATATGGGGGAGTGCCATGAGTCCACGCTCCTCTGACTCACAGCAAGCCCCCGTGAGCAGTTACCGCACTACCCTGTTACATCGTGCGTGCCCCGTTGCTAAGCAATATGGGGGTGTGACATGAGTCCATGCCCCCTGACTCGTGGCACACCCCCATTCAGGGGCGCTGGAATGTTTTTAGGTTGGGGGGGTGTAGAAAAAAATTATTTTGGCGCCCCCATGATGCCGGCCTCCTCTACCTTTTTAGCCTTCCACCGCTGTGCGGATGAGCGCTTACCTGTAGATCCATGCAGGCGGCATCTCCTTTAAAAACAGCCTGCTACCGCAGGGTGCTATGTCCTCCTATCTTCAGTTGTGTCCTAGCCACCGCCGGCTGTCTCTCCTTCACAGATGCATTACTGGGAGGAGGCGTGGCCAGGCTGGGACATCTCGGGACCATAGCCACGCCTCCTCCCAGTAATGCAACTGTGAAGGAGAGACAGCCGGCGGTGGCTAGGACACAACGAACGAAGATAGGAGGACACAGCACCCTGCAGTAGGAGGCTGTTTTTAAAGGAGATGCCGCCCGCAGGAGGGCTGGTGCTAGAGTGTTTGGCGCCCCCCTGCAAATGATAAGTTTGCGCCCTCCCATCCGTAAAAAAGGGACAGCGCGCACAGCAAAAAGGGGTGTGCTCACACAAGGAAGGGGCGTGACCACAATGGTACCGACAATTCAAATTATGCCATACAGCAGAGATTTTCAACCTTTTACAACTCGCGGCACACTGAACAAGATTTAAATATTGCCAAGGCACATTCAAATATAATGGTGATGCATGGTGCAGTTGCATGTCCTAGGATGTCATGTCGCAGCTTCTCCATAGGTAATGCCTGAGACACATCTGAGAAAGCCAGAAGAGCCCAACACTGCCCAAGCCCATTATTAGAATTGGCTCTGCAACCACTAAACCCACCGGTATTGATCGTTCCAGGGCCTCAGTAGAGTCAAAACACTGACGGGCCTGACTGTGCTTCTATGGTGGCACACCTGGAGATTGCTCAGGGCACACTAGTGTGCCATGGCACAGTGGTTGAAAAACACTGCCATACAGTATTACAATCTTATCCGTATTACCCCAAACGTAGTGCACCTGATTTATATTACGCCACAAAATAGTGCCCCTTATTCATATTACGTCACACAGTAGTGCCCCTTATACACGTCACGCCACACAGTACTATCCCTTATACACAATGCCCACAGTAGTGCCCCTTAGAGGTATAGATAAGTGTCATGGTGCCCTGAGCAAAGGTATGTTTCAGCGCCACCTCCTCTGTATTGAATTGGGGGCATCTTGCATTTGAAAAGAAAAAGATAGTTTAAAAAAATTGATGACAGGGCCAGTTCTAGACCTTGAGGAGCTCAAGGCGAAAGTTTCCTTTGGTACCCGCCATGCTGAAAACAGGCACAGTGTGCGCCGAAGGTGCGCAAAAAAAATAGAGAGCCAAAGAATAGTACCAATTCACTTTACCTGTACAGTAGTGTCCGTTAGTCACATAACACCGCACAGTAGTGTCCGTTAGTCACATTACACCGCACAGTAGTGTTTGCTAGTCACATTACACCGCACAGTAGTGTTCGCTAGTCACATTACACCTCATAGCAGTGTTCATTAGTCACATTACACTGCACAGTAGTGTCCATTAGTCACATTACACTGCACAGTAGTGTCCGTTAGTCACATTACACTGCACAGTAGTGTCCGTTAATCACATTACACTGCACAGTAGTGTCCGTTAGTCACATTACACTGCACAGTAGTGTCCGTTAGTCACATTATACTGCACAGTAGTGTCCGTTAGTCACATTACACTGCACAGTAGTGTCCGTTAGTCACATTACACTGCACAGTAGTGTCCGTTAGTCACATTACACTGCACAGTAGTACCCTTATACACGTTACGCCTAGGGAGGCCAATTCCGGGCCGTTTTTTAAATCCCGGGATTCCCGGGATTGCAGTAGGGACCAGTGAAGGTTGTAGGGAGCAGCGCTGGAGGGAGGGTGTAGGTAGTGGTGCGGGAGGTAGGGAGTGTGTAGGTAGTGGTGCGGGAGGTAGGGAGGGTGTAGGTAGTGGTGCGGGAGGTAGGGAGGGTGTAGGTAGTGGTGCGGGAGGTAGAGAGGGTGTAGGTAGCGGTGCGGGAGGTAGGGAGGGGGTAGGTAGCAGTGCGGGAGGGTGGGTGTAGGTAGTGGTGCGGGTGGGAGGATGTAGGTAGCGGCGCGGAAGGGTTGGTAGCGGCGCGAGAGGGAGGGTGGGTGTAAGTAATGACACTTACTATTAGGCGGGCGGCCGCGGCAGCCATGGACTCACTGAACGCGGGAGCATTTCAAATGAAGCGCCAGCCGCCAGCCAACCAGAGCTGGCGGACCGGCAGCCAATCAGGGAAGCGGTCGCAGCAGTATTGGCTGGCGGCCGGCGCTACATTTGAAGTGCTGCCGCGTTCAGATTGTCCATGGCTGCCGCGGCCGCCCGCCTAATAGTAAGTGTCATTACTTACACCCACCCTCCCGCACATGCGCACTGTAATCCCTTGAATCCCGGGATTGGAAGCTCCAATCCCGGGATTCAAATCCCGGCATTTTTGGGCCCAAATCCCGGGATCCCGCCGATCCCGGGATTGGCCTCCCTAGTTACGCCACACAGGAGAGCCGCTTATACAAGTTATGCCAGAGTAAAAGCCTCTTATACACGTTACGCCACAGTAGAGCACCTTATACACGTTATCCAGCTAGAGCCTATTATACACATTTGCCAGGTACAGCCCATTATAAACATTATAGGGGTCATTCAGACCCTGCCGCAATAGTGGCCCGCAGCGCAGTTTGTTGGTTGCAGCAAACTGCGCATTGTGGTCGCTTCTCCGATGGATGCAACCACAATGTGATTGACAGGTGACAGCGTAGCGGGGTTAAGGCAGGGTGGTGCCGGAAAAACGGGGGCAGATGTGTCCGCAATCTAATTGCGGATGCATCGGGAGGCGGCCTTACACATGCTGGGCGGCCTTGCCCTGTGCTGGGCGGCCCTCAGCATGTGCAGGGATGAATGCAGATCTGGCTGCGTATGCAGCAATCTGCTTTCATCTCTGAATAACCCCCTATGCCAGGTACAGCCCTCATTCCCTCCACAGTGTGGCCCCGGTACCTGCAGGAGGTCCCGGCTCGGGCACTGCTCCTCCTCTCTCTTCTCCGCCTCCAGTTTCTCCGGTTACTCCAGCAGCAGCGGCTCCGTAGGATGTCATCAGTGACGTGCAGGGGGGGGGTTTGGGAGCAGGTACTAATTGCCTGGGACTGATGGAGGGGCCCCCTCCCTCCTTACTGGGCAGCAGCATAAGCCCTCATGTTGGCAGCACAGCTGCAGTGTGCTGTGCTGCAGCGAGGCTGCTGTTACTGCTCCGCCTCTGCCTGTTCCTGTACAGGTGGGGGGGGGGGGGGGGGGATGGGGTGATCACACAGATCACATTCCCCCCTTCGAATTGACCCTGGCTGAGGGGCTGAGCCAGGGCTGGGGACTCAGTCAGGGGTCACTGTCAGGCACTGCACAGATTCCCACCCTAACGTTTTTCCATAAGGGGGCGTGGCCACGTCTTTCGCGATTAGGCCACGCCCCAAAACGTCTCGGCAGCAGCGGAGCTTTGTGTGATCTGAGGCCGCACACTGGGGGAGGAGACGGGGGAGGGAGCGGCGCTACACGCTGCCAGCGCTGCCACTACCTGTCATCCAGTTTGACAGGTCCAGCGGCAGCAGCAGGGTAGCAAAGCGGGGAGAGCGCCTCCCTGCTTTGCATACCCCTGTGGCTGAAGCGATCCCTTACGCATCTGTCATATTGGGGGGAGGGGGGGGTGGCAAAAGCTGCCCCCTCCCCCCCCCCCCCCCCCGTTCCGACGCCCCTCCCGTTCACGCTCCAAGCGCTTGCGCACGTGAAAGAGGGCACGCGTGACGTAAAAGGGGGTGCAGAGACACTGCTAATGGGGGCCCCATTAGCAGTGTCTCTGCACCCACTTTTACGTCACGCGCGCCCTCGTTCACGTGTGCAAGCACTTGGATGCCAAGTCCAGAAAGTGGTCTCAGTCTGTCCCTGCTCCCACCTTAGCAGTCAGTACTCTTACTTCAGGGGTAATAATGCGCCTAAGTTACTCCCATGCGATAGGGTAGTGATTCCACTCCACACTTATGAATGCAGAAAAATACTGTATGTGCTCCATTAAATGACTTAGAATAATAATAATGATTAAAAAAAAATAATTTAATAAATAATTAACATAGAGTAGGTAATTTAGGAAAATGTAAAAAATGTGGCAGAGTATTATTTGTGGGCAGGATTGTGATGTAGAATAAGCCATTGCAGATCAGTACATTTCTGGCTGTCGCCGGATAGACATTTAGCTGCAAAAATGAAGATTGTGTTTTGCTTTACACGATTAAGGGATGATGTGCTAAAGCTTGTAGAGTGATAAAGGGGACTGGCGTCCAGGGCCGGTTCTAGTCCTTGTGGCGCCCCGTGTGAAAATAGGGGCGTGGCTTGATAAAGTGCCGTGGTCAGGTATGCCCCCTGTAGAGTTCTGCCCCCGTTTGTGCCCCCTATTTTGTGCCGCTTACAAAAAAATATAAAAAATGTAATTAATACTCACCATCCCCGCTCTTGATTCCCACCACTGCTGACCTCCGTCTCCGGCCACCGGTGCCGCTCCTCTGATCTATGGGAGAGACGTCATGACATCTCTCTCATAGCACCGCATAGTCACTAGACTAGTCACTATGACCCCTACCGTCTATGTGCTGGTCTCACAATGCCGTGCGGTGTGCAATGATGTCATCGCGCAACGCACAGCAGTGACAGCACAGCACCAGGGGGCACCACCAGTAGCAGATCTTGCCACGACGGCGGCGGCGCCCTCCAGATGGCAGCGGCGCCCTCCGGAAGGTGGCTTCCCGGGCAAAAATCCTGTGTGCCCATAGCAAGATCCGCTACTGCTGGCGTCCCGCAGTCCAGTGTGCGCGTTATGGGAGGCTGTGTCATATGTGCATGCGCAAGAGACAACGCAGAGTCCAGAGTGGCCGCGGCGATGAGGAGGCTGAACGGGAGATGAGAAAACTACAGGGGCCGAAGGACAGCGCCGGCCAGTGGGTGGAGAACGCAACGGGAGTGCAGAGAGGGGTGTTTCCGCAGCGGGAGAGGTTAGTACATCCCGTTCTATCACTGATAGCAGGCTACAATATCGTGCTGCACTTGGGTCACTTAGTACTGCCATAGCTGATGTGCTGTGGGTCTGGAGGGTATGCGGTCAGCAAACTGATGGACAGGATCCCGGCTGTCACAATACCGACACCGGGTTCCCGCCAGGGGCACCATACCACCGCTGGAATACTGAATGATTCCCCCTCTGTGGGTGTCCACGACACCCATAAAGGAAGAATAGAACCTGTGCCGAGCAAAGCTCGCCACCGAGCCCACAAGAGGCCTCTTTGTGCTTGCCGTCCTTGCCATCATTCTAATGGCCGGGATCCATGTTTGGGGGGCTCACTCCCCCCAAACATGAGAGAGGCGCCATCCACCCAGATCCGAAATCCCCTGATTGTGCATGCCGCCTCCGTCACCAGCTGCAGCGGAGCCCGCTGTGTCAAGTAACTGCTGCTAATACAGTGCGGGCAAATGTGACATATGGACTATTTAGGGGCATCCCAAGCCTGGGGTCCGCCGGTCACCCCCGGCAGTTTAGTGTTCTCAGTTCTGCCATACGGGAACCGGGCAGGCGCCGCTGCGCACACAGGGAGGGGAGGAAGTGCCACCGATCACCACATGCAGCTAAGTCACAACCTGAGGGGAGCAATGCAGCTCTGCCCCAGCATGTATTATCACTGTAGCTAAAGCCTGTGTGTGTATTGTGTGTATCTGATCTTGTACCATGCCAGGCTCTAATGTGCATGTAACCAGGTCCCTCCCCCACCGAGTCCCCAGTGTGTCACTGTGTGTCCCCATATTCCTCACCCGCCCCCCACTATGTGTGTCCCCATATCCCTCACCCACCCCCCACTATGTGTGTCCCCATATCCCTCACCCACCCCCACTATGTGTGTCCCCATATCCCTCACCCGCCCCCCACTATGTGTGTCCCCATATCCCTCACCCACCCCCCACTATGTGTGTCCTCATATCCCTCACCCACCCCCACTATGTGTGTCCCCATATCCCTCACCCGCCCCCCACTATGTGTGTCCCCATATCCCTCACCCACCCCCCACTATGTGTGTCCCCATATTCCTCACCCGCCCCCCACTATGTGTGTCCCCATATTCCTCACCCACCCCCCACTATGTGTGCCCCCATATCCCTCACCCACCCCCCACTATGTGTGTCCCCATATCCCTCACCCACCCCCACTATGTGTCCCCATATCCCTCACCCACCCCCACTATGTGTGCCCCCATATCCCTCATCCACCCCCACTATGTGTGTCCCCATATCCCTCACCCACCCCCCACTATGTGTGTCCCCATATCCCTCATCGCCCTCACTATGTGTGTTCCCATATCCCTCACCCACCCCCCACTATGTGTGTCCTCATATCCCTCACCCACCCCCACTGTGTCCCCATATCCCTCACCCACCCCCCACTATATGTGTCCCCATATTCCTCACCCACCCCCCACTATGTGTGTCCCCATATCCCTCACCCACCCCCCACTATGTGTGTCCCCATATCCCTCACCCACCCCCACTATGTGTGTCCCCATATCCCTCACCCACCCCCACTATGTGTGTCCCCATATCCCTCATCTGCCCCCCACTATGTGTGTCCCCATATCCCTCACCCACCCCCCACTATGTGTGTCCCCATATCCCTCACCCGCCCCCCCCACTATATGTGTCCCCATATCCCTCACCCGCCCCCCACTATGTGTCCCCATATCCCTCACCCACCCCCACTATATGTGTCCCCATGTCCCTCACCCACCCCCCACTATGTGTCCCCATATCCCTCACCCGCCCCCCACTATATGTGTCCCCATATCCCTCACCCACCCCCACTATATGTGTCCCCATATCCCTCACCCACCCCCCACTATATGTGTCCCCATATCCCTCACCCACCCCCCACTATGTGTCCCCATATCCCTCACCCGCCCCCACTATGTGTGTCCCCATATCCCTCACCCACCCCCCACTATATGTGTCCCCATATCCCTCACCCACCCCCACTATGTGTGTCCCCATATCCCTCACCCACCCCCCACTATGTGTGTCCCCATATCCCTCACCCGCCCCCCCCACTATATGTGTCCCCATATCCCTCACCCGCCCCCCACTATGTGTCCCCATATCCCTCACCCACCCCCACTATATGTGTCCCCATGTCCCTCACCCACCCCCCACTATGTGTCCCCATATCCCTCACCCGCCCCCCACTATATGTGTCCCCATATCCCTCACCCACCCCCACTATATGTGTCCCCATATCCCTCACCCACCCCCCACTATATGTGTCCCCATATCCCTCACCCACCCCCCACTATGTGTCCCCATATCCCTCACCCGCCCCCACTATGTGTGTCCCCATATCCCTCACCCACCCCCCACTATATGTGTCCCCATATCCCTCACCCGCCCCCCACTATATGTGTCCCCATATCCCTCACCCACCCCCCACTATGTGTGTCCTCAAATCCCTCACCCGCCCCCACTATGTGTGTCCCCATATCCCTCACTCGCCCCCCACTATGTGTCCCCATATCCCTCACCTCCCCCACTATGTGTGTCCCCATATCCCTTACCCACCCCCCACTATATGTGTCCCCATATCCCTCACCCACCCCCACTATGTGTGTCCCCATATCCCTCAGCGCCCCCACTGTGTCCCCATATCCCTCACCCACCCCCACTATGTGTGCCCCCATATCCCTCACCGCCCCCACTGTGTCCCCATATCCCTCACCCACCCCCACTATGTGTGTCCCCATATCCCTCACCCACCCCCACTATGTGTGCCCCCATATCCCTCACCTCCCACACTATGTGTGTCCCCATATCCCTCACCCGCCCCCCACTATGTGTCCCCATATCCCTCACCTGCCCCCCACTATGTGTGTCACCATATCCCTCACCCACCCCCACTATGTGTGTCACCATGCCCCCCCCCAGACCCCAGTATGTGTGTCCCCATATCCCTCACCTGCCCCCCACTATGTGTGTCCCCATATCCCTCACCCGCCCCCCACTATATGTGTCCCCATATCCCTCACCTGCCCCCCACTATGTGTGTCACCATGCCCCCCCCCAGACCCCACTATATGTGTCCCCATATCCCTCACCCACCTCCCACTATGTGTGTCCCCATATCTCTCACCCTCCCCCACTATGTGTGTCCCCATATCCCTCACCCACCCCCACTATGTGTCACCATATCCCTCACCCACCCCCCACTATGTGTGTCCCCATATCCCTCACCCACCCCCCACTATGTGTCCCCATATCCCTCACCTGCCCCCCACTATGTGTGTCCCCATGCCCCCCCAGACCCCAGTATGTGTGCCAGCATATCCCTCACCCACCCCCCACTATGTGTGTCCCCATATCCCTCACCCACCCCCCACTATGTGTCCCCATATCCCTCACCCACCCCCACTATGTGTGTCCCCATATCCCTCACCCACCCCCACTATGTGTGTCCCCATATCCCTCACCCACCCCCCACTATGTGTGTCCCCATATCCCTCACCCACCCCCACTATGTGTGTCCCCATATCCCTCACCTGCCCCCCACTATGTGTGTCACCATGCCCCCCCCCCCCAGACCCCAGTATGTGTGCCAGCATATCCCCCTAGGCCCCTATGTATATGTCACCGTATCCTCCCAGGTCCCAGTATGTGTGCCACCATGCCTCACCAGGCCCCAGTGTGTATGTCACCATTCCCCCAGTCTGTATGTCACCATATCCCCCCAAGCCACTGTGTGTATGTCACCATCCCCCTCCCCAGGCCCAATGTGTATGTCTCCATGCCTCCATTTCCATGTTCTAGAGGGCGCCAGGCAAAATCTTGCCTAGAGCATCAAATTGGTTAGGGCCGGCTCTGGGCAGTGCTGAAGCAGGCTGCCCCGTGTGCTCCGCCCCCACCTCATCCTCTGCAGTGTCTGCACTCTGTAGGGACGTGCTGCCGCAAGTGACAACAGAGGTAAGCAGCAGTATAGCTGTTTGACCGGGGGAAAGGGGTAGGGGAAAGGAGCAGAGGAGAACCCCATGGACAGAGCTGCGGTCGCACCTCATCCCCCTCCCGAGGAAGTTCCCAACATATCTACAAAGTGATCTCTCCCAAGTGCAGCAGCAGGTAGGAAGTGAGGGGGGGGGGGGGGGTGACAGTGACAGAGGGGCAGGTGACAGTGAGGGAGGAGCAGGTAGCAGACTCATCCAGGTGTTAGTAAACATAACATTTGGCTTTTGAACCTGTTTATTGTGTATTTGCTTAGTGCCGGAGAACACAAACAGGAGCTGCACTTTATGGCTCCTTGCAGAACTGGCTTCAAGGGCTGTAAATTCTCATTGTTTCTGAATGAGCCCTCACTCACTGAGCCTGCAGAGTTCTCAGTCTGACTAGGGCCCAGATTTATCAAGCCTTGGAGAGTGATAAATAGCACTGTGATAAAGTGCCAACCAACCAGCTCCTAACTGTCATCTTACAGGTTGTGTTTGAATAATAACAGGTGCTAATTGGTTGTTACGTTATCACCAGGCAATTCATCACTCTCTAAGTCTTGATAAATCTGGGCCGAAGTGGCTCTGCCAGGCAAAATGTGTGCAAGGGGCTCTACCTGGCATAATGTGTATAATGAGCTCTACCTGGCATAATGTGTATAAGGAGCTACCTGGTATACTGGGATCTACCTGGCGTAATGTGTATAAGGGGCTACCTGCCATAATGTGTATAATGGGCTCTACCTGGCGTAATGTGCATAATGGGCCTCTACCTGGAGTAATATGTATAAGGGGCTATCTGGTATAATAGGCTCTACCTGGCATGATGTGTATAAGTTGCTCTACCTGACATAATCTGTATAAGGAGTTACCTAACATAATGAGCTCTATGTGGCCTAATGTGTATAAGGTGCTTTACCTGGGGTAATGTGTATAAGTGGCTCTACCTGGCATAACGTGTATAATGGATTCTACCTGGCGTAATGTGTACAAGCGGCTCTACCTGGCATAATGTGTACAAGGGGCCACTCATTCCCAGCTACTCCATGGAGTTCCGTACAGGTACAAGTGACCTGTCTAAGGTGGCCAGAAGTTAGGGGCGTCAAACTGAGATTTTATCTTGCCCCCCCCCCAACCAAAAAACGTTCTGACACCCCTGCTCTGTATGCAGTTTTATTTGCACCTGCAAAGCAGCAACAAAAACGTAGGAGCAGAGTGATTGTACAGGCTGGACCGGCTCTGCCATTAGGCAGATTTAAGCAGCTGACTAGGACGCTGGGATCAGAGGGCACCACTAAGTCACAGTCATACTTAATGCAGGTGACAGGTGTGAAGCTTATAACACTCAGCCTCCATGAGGGGTTGGGAAGTGGGAATTGGTGATAGTTGTGGTGGCCTATATATGGGGCACTGTGCCTTTATATGGGGCAGTTCCCCGAAATATCCAAATTGTTGCATTTATGTATCATGAAAAGATCTGCATGTACACATTCAGCATTTTTGGATTTTGATTTTTGTTACCTGTATTTCAGTAGTTCTCATAATTGGTCCATCGGGCCCCAAACAGGTAACGTTTTCCAGGTCACCCAGCAGGATCACAGGTGTATTCATTATTCACTGACACCAGTGCTTAAAGTGGTCCTAGAGGGGGGGTAGAACTCACGCCCCCCCTCTCCAACGCCTATGTAATAAAGGGATTGTGCATGCCTCAAAAAGAAAGGGACGTGGTCATGCAATAGTATCCCAAATTCAAATTATGCCCAGTAGCACAATCTTATTCACATACACCACATAGTAGTATCCCTTATTCATGTTATGACATACATTGTTGCCCCTTATACACAAAGCCCACAGTAGAAGCACCCCTATTACACATAATGCCCACAGCAGTAGCGCCCCTTATACGTACAATGCCCACAATAGTGGTACTGCCCACAGTGGAAGTGCCCCTTATGTAGAGTCCATAGTAGTGGTGCCTCGTATGTAGTGCCCCCAGTATTAGTGCCCCTTACATCCCCAGGAGTGATGCCCCTTTATGAAGTGCCCCCTATACAATGCCCTCATTAGTAGTGCCCCCTGTAGTAATGTGCCCAGTGGCAATGCCCCTGTGCAGCTTTTTCCCAAAGTAGTAATGTCCCGTGTAGTATTGCCCCCTGTAGTAGTAACCCTTGTAGTAATGCCGTCTGAAGTATTGCCCCTGTGTAGTAGTGACCCCATGTAGTATTGCCCCCAGTAGTCATACCCTCTGTAGAAGCTCCACTTACACACACTCAAAAAAATAAACACAATACTTACCATAAGCCCCGCTCCTGCATCCGACCACTGCAGTTGTTCTGGCCGCCTGCTCCTCAGAACTATGGGAGAGACGTCATGACGTCTCTCCTATAGCGCACACTGCCAGAGCTGGAAGCCAGAGCTCAAGAGTGAGCTTGTGCCTCCAGCTGACAGTTTGGGGAGGGAGTCTGGCGCCTACTGGTATCAAAATCTCAGTGAGTGCCCTGCATCTCCCTGCGGCTCCGGGCAGACATTCTGGGTTAGAAGGGCCGGAGGAGGCGGAACTGGTTCCATCTCCTGTCAAAGTCGAAAAATATCATGATGCATATGCCTTGTACTAACCCCTCATGCAGACGCGTGCTGCTCGTGCACCCACTCCCCCGTACGTGCACATACCCGCAAGTTGCGTAAGGGACGCAACAGCGTCTCGTGCGCATGAGATGTGTATTTACGGCGGAGTTTGTAAGCGTGTAGCGTGCGACTTGATCGTAGCATATTTTACCCATATAGTGTGTTTTATAGATAATATTCCTCTTAACAATGTCAGAAAGTATGTTTAGTTTAAACGGTTCTTGGACAGAGAAATTCCTCTTTGCATGATAGGAAGGGTCAGATAAAGGTTGTACGGTGGTGTCTAGTATCCAGCTGTAGAGTATTTTAATAGTAACATTTTGGTGTTGGTTAGGAAGAGATTGCTCGCTCCTGTGCATAGTTATGTACAAAAGTAGTTTATAGATATTTACTGTATTTGCTGTTCATTACACATGCGGCGGGAATCCTGAGGATAGCTCCCACCTGAGCAGTTGGAGAAAGGCACAGCCCACCTGTTCGAACCCACCTATGACCTTTTGTTATAATGCAGAGACACATTCCTGTGTCCAATGAACCATGAGATTATAGGGACCATTGTATTGTTACTGTATGTTGTGTATATAAAGATCACCATTGCCTGTCCAGTCACTCACTCTCTCTGCAAGGTTTTCACATTGAAGGCTGAGGGCTGGATTCAGGACGCGCCTGCGAATCATTCCCACGTGTGTAAGTTCTCTGTAGCCATTTTGTTATCCTCTGTGTTTGCCATTTGTTCTCATTGTGTACTCATTCTGTTTTCTTGTATTTGCGATCGTTCGCTATTGTTCATATTATTCCTCGTTATTTTGTTTAGATTTTGATGTTAGTTTTGTAGTGTATAAGCTGTACTGTTTTTCCCCTTTTTATACTAAAAGAATTATCCACGAGGGTGTTAGAGCCTGAGTGGTTTTTAAATCCTAACCAGGCCTTGTGTTTTCACTAGTTACTGTAAAGGGTTTTCTTAGCGTCTCAATCGCTCAAACAGCTTTCATATTATCAAGGTTAATAAGCGTTACATCATTGTAGTATTACATTGCTAAGGTTTTGAGTATAAGCACACCCTTACTGTGTGTTGTTAACAAGGTTTACTGTGTGTCATTCTGTGAGCGTCTGCGCCGCTCGTGTCTCACTCTCACGGCGCAGCGTCCGCTACGCCAATAGCGTAGCAGTACGGTACTTGGTACGCGTATAGCGTGTTCGATACTAAGCGTGAGTCTGTGAGCGTACGTGTCGCTCGTGCGTCGCGCCCACGGCCTAGCGTCAATAGCATACTTAGTCCCTAAATAGTATATAGCTTAATGTTTATAGGTAATAACTGACTTTATCAATTGGGGGCATCGTCCGGGCCTCCTCATATCCGCAGCCAAGCGGAACCAGGCAGACTTTATCCATCAGCAAAGGGCGGGAAGGTAGTATCCCCGTTAGCCGTTTGGTGGTTGGGGATACGGTAAGTGCTGATCAGATAAGCGTCTGCTCCGCTTGGTGTGTAGGGATGCTGGTGGGATCCGGAACCGAAAGGTAAGAACGTTAAGCTATTATCTTTTAAATCTGTTTAAATTTCTGTATTGGTGAAAATTGCTCACGCAACACACGCACACACCTGTGTTTCCATTTGTGTATTTTCACATATCTACCTTTCTGTTTGCCATTAGCATTGATCACGTGCTGAGAAAATTTGTTGCTATTTAGTTAAAAGTAAAAGTAATACTTAAGGGAGTAATTGTAAAACACGCACGCAGCCTGACCCAGTTATAAAGGTTATACAGGAGATACTGTGTGGTGCTTGGTAAACGATTATAGTTAAATATCGTTTGCATTTATAGAAGCGTGTTATTTGTGTTACTGCGGACGAATCCGGCCTGTGTACACGTGTCTCTGACCAAGTGCGAGACAGCGAACGCAACGCAAAGGCCTACACACGTGGCGTAAATTACGCAACGTGCGTACGGATACGCCCACTAAATACAAATCACACGATAGCATTGTTTTAGTAGGCGATACGGAAGCCACGCGATAATAGCACAAATTTGTTCAGTTTCCAAAATTTAGTTTAAAAAGATCCTCCTCTCGTTGCATTACCTCTGGGATTAGCCTGTGTTACCTGAATGAAAGAAATTTTCTGTACAGAAAAATCAAAGTATATATGAAGTGAAAGAGCGTGTGTTTGCAAGTAAAGTTTTTTTTGGTGTGAACCCTGGAATTCGAGATCTCGTAGAAGGATACCCGTGAAGTGAACACGTGGTGGCGTGGGAGAAGGCCATCTCACGTTTAAAGTGAATAAGGTAAGAGGAGCAATTAGTGTTACAGCAGACCAGAAGGTCCGCGAAAGTCAGAAAGCCGTTAAAAGTACCTATACAAAGTTTCTGAAGACCCTGACTTAAGAAAGGTCAGAGGTAGAGAGCGCAACCCTGGGGGTTGGCGCAGTACCCATATAGGCCCGTTTTGAGAATACGCTCCGGCTGAAGGTTTCGCAGCCTAAACAACCGATTCCGCTGGTCGTTCTGCGGATAAGTAATAGTTACTTATACGCATTGCGACTGTACCGCATGTAATTGTGTGCATTAGTTGGTTACCTTGATACCCATTACGCAATTTGCGTACGCTTTGCGGGATCATAAACACTATTTGTACATTCTAACGTGATTTGTGTAGGTTTTTTTTATTTTAAGGGAGGTTCGCTGTTCACTCAAGAATTCTCCAGCAACTGATACTTACTGGGGAGGGTAGCATACTCCCACACGCCCCAGTAAATAGAGGTCACATAGGGGCCCTTAGTTGAGTACGCCAGCGCTGAAGCAGTGTGTGGGCATATTGGTCGACGTGGGCGAGAGTGGGTGAAGGCACTCGTTGGACTTTCACCGTCGCCTTACCTCTGGGAACGTGGTTTTTGTAGGAATTCGCTGAGAAGGCAATACCTGCAAAGAATGGGGGCCAGTTGCTCAAGTAAGGGACGATCAACCAAGGTTCAGGTTGATGTTATTCCGCGGCCAGCCGGGTCGGCGAGGTACATAATGTGTGAAAAATATGGATCACACGCAGAGGTTTTATGCAATGAGTGGGAACGTATGACTGTGAACGATGGGGAGAAGTTTCCCAGGGTAGGCAGTTTTAATCCTGAGGTTTTGCAAAATTTAAGGAGAAGGATATGTCTGATAAAATCTCAAAAACAGAGGATCAGACACACAAACTGTTTACATTTATGGCAACAGGAAGGGGAGATACAAAGGGAATTAGCTCAAGCAGCTGGTTCCCATCTTAGCAGGAAACCGATGGCAACTGGAGAAACAATGGCTACAGAGAATGGCATACTGGGATATGATGATAATAGTGCACTTAATAAATGTATTAATGATGATAATAGTAAGCGTAATAAATGTAATAATGATAGAAGTAAAACTGATAAATGTACAAATTCTAACCCGTGCAAGTTGCACCCCATGTTAAACTTCCCTCAGGATCACAAGCAAGAAAGTGAGCCCAGCACGATGTCGGCACTTTTTCCAGCAGCCATCATACGAGACACCCAGGTGGGCACGGCCCAATCGGTAAAGGCAGTAGTCAAGCCCCCTTACGGAGGGTCAGGTGAGGTCGTGTCCACAGGTAAGTACGGTATTGTATGTTATGCACAGACAATTGCACCTCACATTGTAGAGTATAGAGAGGTAACGGTTTCTGTATTAATAAATGGTTTAAAGGAAGTGTTGAGAACAAGGGTACAGACCACTCAACCTAACTGGAAAGGTATGTCGGTGGCTGCTTTGAGAGAGACCGCTATTGAACATGATCGGAACATCATAAGACACAGGGAGTCACAGGGCGGTAAGCAAATGACAATAAGTAGACAGGCCCTGACAACGAAGCCACATCAGCTTAAACCCCAGACCCCTGTGGGTAAGTCAAATGTGATAAAATGTTATAACTGCCAGAGGGAAGGGCATTATGCACGGAATTGTATGTTTAACGACCCATATAAGGTATATAAACCCCCTAGACAACGACATAACGCACGTATTTGTAATCAGGGATCATATAGGAAAAATCTTGGGCCGCACCTGTAATTTGCAGCCAGTGAAGTTGATTATTAGCCTTGATAGTAAGCCTGAGGTTACAGTCGATGTAATTGGTAGGTCATTCCTTGTAGACACAAGGGCGGCCAGGTAAACTCTGTGATTTATCTTTAAATATTTCCTTTTCATCTCTGACGTTCACCAGACAGCTCAAACGTCACATGTCTACTTGGTCTTTTCAGAGGTCTACCCAACCCCAGTGTATCTTACCAGCATCGTTGTGTCTGGCCAAACACAAAGGGTGGAGAGTGGAAATACTGGTGGGGGAGACTGTGCAGAGATACCGATGGACATGTTGGTGTGACAGCCTGATGGTGAACGGAAATCTGACAATGTTTCTTTTCTATTGTTCTCTCTCTTTGTTCTTTCATGTTTTACGGATGGTATGTCACACAACAGTTAGACAAATAGTAATGCAAGATTTATGCTCCTTACAGAAAGATCGCTGATTCGGAAAGAATATCGTATCACTGGAGTGTTCGTTTTGGGAAGACTGAGAGACAGCACTGTTGAGACGACATCTGAGCAAGAAGAACAACAAGACTATAGGACAATTATCGTAACATTTTTCTTTCCCTTCAATTATTTTCGGTACCCCCCATTACAACTTTCTCTTTCTCCTCCTGTAAGATGGACTCGCCCCAAGAGACTGCAGTCCGTGTTTTCCTGTTGACCCTGTTGTTGACCAGAGCAGTCTGTTTCGGTGAGAGTACCAGTGAGGTCGAGAAAGGATCTGGAATGGGTTCTGATGACCAGGATGGATTCGTAGAATTCCAAGAGCAACACAATCACCGAGCAAAGGCGAGTATCAGAAAACGATCTGGTAGCCATGACACTAACAGACATTGTGAAGGATTGTTAGCTGAAGAGAATTGTATATGTAGGAATTGTGACAACATAGTTGAGGACGGGTGCATCCAGAGATGTTAGTCCAGCATTAATATCAATATGGAACGTCATCCATTGAGTGACTATCACTCATTAGTGGGTAAGGTTTTAAACCAAATGGAATGCTGGGTGTGCTCACAAGTACCTCAAGGTCATAGAAAGTCAGGACTAGTGCCATACTCTTTAACGATAGATGAGGTACTTGAATTAAGGGGTGGGAGACCGGTGGACAAGAAATTTAATATTTCTAGGCCTCCTAGTTTGAAGCTCCACCAATATCATGTGGATAGGTCCTTAATATGTTTTAACATTTCCAATCCCCGAAAGCCGGGAAATTGGGAGGTGACATGGAACAACCGAACCATGACATTCTCACACAGAGCCGATAGAATGCCTGTAGATTCAGAGCTTATACGCCAAATAGCCAACAGTGGAAGATATTTCTAATATAGGTACACTCTAGGAAGTAGGCCCATGAGAGTTGGAGAAGTATCACCAGGATACTGAGCGCATATCATACAACCTGATACGTGTACTAGTCAGATGAGAGAGTTAGGGATAGGATTTTTCACCTGGAAGGTTTGTAATATGGTGATGTCATATTCTGTCCCATATGTCCTCCCCGATGATGCATATTTCATATGTGGGAGGAAGGCGTATAAGTGGCTTGCCCCAAACTCAGAGGGATTGTGTTACATTGGAAGAGTGTTACCGGAAGTAATGACCATTACCCATGATAGAATGAAAGACGTTCACCGCAATGCTCAAGCTTCTTACACTCACACCCATTACGAACACATTGTAAAGAGACACCTTATAGATAGGACAGAGCATGCAGCCTCTGATTTGATCCACAAATCCACCGGGATTCAACTCCTGTTCGCGCTAGATATCACCCGTACCGCCAGAGGAGTTATAAATTTTAGGTATATTACCGCGCTAGCGAACCTGATAGACAATATCACCAAGATGTATGATGACACCTTTAGATATACTGGGAGAGAATTGCAAGCTTACAAAACGGAACTGATCCAGCACAGGATGGTTCTCAATTACATCACCGCAGTGACAGGCGGGTATTGTGTCACCCTAGCAACTCAGTATGGTGTGAAGTGTTGTACGTATATCACAAACAGCACTGAGGACCCAACCGAGGTCATAGATCAAAAGATGGACGATATCTTGCAATTGAAGTGGGAGTTCCGAAGGAGACACAACCTTACCCTTGCTTCTGTGGGTAATGAACTGACTGGCTGGGTATCATGGTTGAACCCACGCAATTGGTTCTCAGGTTTAGGAGAATGGGCTCAAAATGTTATCGTTACTGTAGGGAAATTCCTCTTATGTATCCTAGGAGTTGTCATAATGATTGGTTTGATATTCAGATGTGTTCGAATTTTAATGAATTGCAAGCGAAGTACCAAATTGATGAGTTTGAGGAGCGAGGGCATTGTAACAACAACTAGTTTAATTTATGACCCATCAATCGAGACAATGTTGTGATAAAACATGATTCCACGGTCCGTTTCTTTCACCCGTTTCTCCTTTGTTTTTCTCCAAGGTAAAAAGACACCCACTCGGAAGAAGAATTTGATGACCCATTATACAGACCATTGATGAACTTTATCACAGCCATTTGATGAACTGTTAGAGACTTTAATTTTTATGGACACTTGAAGAGCTTTGCTTGCCACACAGCAAAGATACAGCAATCCGGACAAGACTTCAACAAGACATCAACAAGACTCCAACAGACGCCCAAGGATGACCATATATATACTCATACGAATGCATTTATAACGCATGTTTCTTATCTTCATCTCTTCTATCTTCAGGTAGTGGCACACATAGTCGACAGGTGATATAGACACATATATTAGCACTCACATATTTTCCCCCTTCATGTATCATCAACTAATGTGCACCCCATTTGTTGGAACTAAAAGCCGAAAAGAGCTCGGTAGAGTTTGTTAGCCCACTTACAGACCCTTAATACGGGATAAGAAGGATTCAATGTATACTTCGCAATACCTCGAAGCTTATTTTTAGAACATGTACGGCACGATGATACATGACCCCTCAGACATGGATTTCATACATACATACTTTTTACTATCTCACTAGGTTATACATTTCCCACCTTCTCCTCCCCTCCCTACTCCCAATCATAATAAGGTATTTCATGGTAATATATTTTTCTGCTTAATTGTTTAGATAGTGGCAGTTATTGTTGACTGCCAAAGGGTGGACTGTCAAAGTCGAAAAATATCATGATGCATATGCCTTGTACTAACCCCTCATGGAGACGCGCGCTGCTCGTGCACCCACTCCCCCGTACGTGCACATACCCGCAAGTTGCGTAAGGGACGCAACAGCGTCTCGTGCGCATGAGATGTGTATTTACGGCGGAGTTTGTAAGCGTGTAGCGTGCGACTTGATCGTAGCATATTTTACCCATATAGTGTGTTTTATAGATAATATTCCTCTTAACAATGTCAGAAAGTATGTTTAGTTTAAACGGTTCTTGGACAGAGAAATTCCTCTTTGCATGATAGGAAGGGTCAGATAAAGGTTGTACGGTGGTGTCTAGTATCCAGCTGTAGAGTATTTTAATAGTAACATTTTGGTGTTGGTTAGGAAGAGATTGCTCGCTCCTGTGCATAGTTATGTACAAAAGTAGTTTATAGATATTTACTGTATTTGCTGTTCATTACACATGCGGCGGGAATCCTGAGGATACCTCCCACCTGAGCAGTTGGAGAAAGGCACAGCCCACCTGTTCGAACCCACCTATGACCTTTTGTTATAATGCAGAGACACATTCCTGTGTCCAATGAACCATGAGATTATAGGGACCATTGTATTGTTACTGTATGTTGTGTATATAAAGACCACCATTGCCTGTCCAGTCACTCACTCTCTCTGCAAGGTTTTCACATTGAAGGCTAAGGGCTGGATTCAGGACGCGCCTGCGAATCATTCCCACGTGTGTAAGTTCTCTGTAGCCATTTTGTTATCCTCTGTGTTTGCCATTTGTTCTCATTGTGTACTCATTCTGTTTTCTTGTATTTGCGATCGTTCGCTATTGTTCATATTATTCCTCGTTATTTTGTTTAGATTTTGATGTTAGTCTTGTAGTGTATAAGCTGTACTGTTTTTCCCCTTTTTATACTAAAAGAATTATCCACGAGGGTGTTAGAGCCTGAGTGGTTTTTAAATCCTAACCGGGCCTTGTGTTTTCACTAGTTACTGTAAAGGGTTTTCTTAGCGTCTCAATCGCTCAAACAGCTTTCATATTATCAAGGTTAATAAGCGTTACATCATTGTAGTATTACATTGCTAAGGTTTTGAGTATAAGCATACCCTTACTGTGTGTTGTTAACAAGGTTTACTGTGTGTCATTCTGTGAGCATCTGCGCCGCTCGTGTCTCACTCTCACGGCGCAGCGTCCGCTACGCCAATAGCGTAGCAGTACGGTACTTGGTACGCCTATAGCGTGTTCGATACTAAGCGTGAGTCTGTGAGCGTACGTGTCGCTCGTGCGTCGCGCCCACGGCCTAGCGTCTGCTACGCTAAGTGCGTACCCTTACGGTACTCTGTGCGCCAATAGCGTACTTAGTCCGTAAATAGTATATAGCTTAATATTTATAGGTAATAACTGACTTTATCACTCCAAATGGAACTGTTCTGGCTCACTGTAACCCCTGACTGACACATTTTAAAAGATCTACACCACAGGTGGCACTAATTATTTCAGTTGTGATTCTGGGGCCAATTAATCACCATGAGCATCTAAGGATGCAGAGGTAATGTAATAATATCGTTCCAATCCTCAATGCAATAATTTATTACATCGCACAGATGTATCAATTATCACATGCAGGGACAGAGCTTACGAGAAAGCTCTCTTCCTGCGATGCCACTCCACAGCCTTATCAGAATATTTTTCACGAAAAATACCCAGAGTAGTGGCTGCACATGCGCTGCCGACACAGCTGCTATCGCCACCGAGTATCCCCCGTGCGACTACCCCTCGCCCCCTTCCCAGAGGCGTCACTTACCTCCTGGACACCCGATGCAGCGCAGAAAAAATGGTTGGGGCTTCATGGGAAGGGGCGGTGCTTCACAGGCCGTACCCGTTTTCATTACTTGGGGGTTCAAAAGGGGACAGAGCTTTATGGGAAGGGGGTGTGGCTTCAATGGAGGGGCAGAGCTTTGCATCCCGACACCCATTTTTTTAGTCACTTGCAGGGTTTGGGAGGTGTGGCCTGCCTCCCGGGGAGTGCTGTGCCTGCAGTGCTGGCTCCTACACAGTAACAGGAGCCGAGTACTGCACATAATGTAACAGTGCAGCACTCGGCTGCTCTCACTGCGGTGCCACTGCCCTTTCACCCCATACTTACCCGGTGATCAGTGCTCCGGTGGACTCCTCTGGCCCCGGTCATGTGATTGCCGACTTCCTGCGCTGTGATCCAGTAATCTGATGCTGTAAACTGTATAAATGCCAGTTTGCAGCAGATGACTGAGGTCCAGAGGTGGACTGGGATGGAAAACCAGCCCTGGAAATGTATGAAAAAAATGTAGGTGGGGTGTGTTGTGGGGGTGGAGTCTGTGAGGGGGTGGAATTCATCCTCATAGGGTCTGATTATGAGTTGGAATCAGTTGCCGCCTTCCTTGCGTCTTTTGCTGCAGTTGCATCTGTGACTTTACGCAAATAACGCTACAATGCAGTTCCCTGGTGTACATCCGTGCGTCCAAATAAGGACTGAGATGCCCGGTTTCAGTGTCTACAGATGCTGCAATAATGCTTTGTGTGTCTTTAGACGCCACCATCGGTCGCACCATTGTAACTTTCACCAGCCCTATGCTAGAGCAATTCAACATCTCTATTAGCAACCACTATCAGCAACACACCCACGATATGTTACATCTGCGCATAGGTGTGCGCAGGGGGGGTGCCTGGTGCGCACAGGCACCCCCTAATGTCTGGAACCCCGATCTCACATGCCTGAAGCAGCTATCCCCTGATGCAGCGTCCCCTCTGCGTTGCACCCTGTCAGGACCGCATTACTGACCGGACGCCTGGGTTAATGAAAGGTGCCACTGCCACCGGCTTTCAAACTCCCGGCTCCACCTCCATGTACAAAAACAGTGTGATGTGACGTGATTACGTCATGCTGCTCGCACGCCCATCCATCACACCCACCACACGCCCACTTCTCTCCTTCAATGCTATGCCAATGCCAGCCTCTTAGGAAGACAAATTCAATACTGGCAGGCGGTCGGCAGTATCATTGACACGTCACTCGTTTTTCCAGCAGCAGCAGCAGCAGTACTAGTCTGAGACTGTCAGTGTCAGTGAGTGACTGACTTGTAAGTAAGCTGCTGCAGCTTGCAGAGGAAAGAAAGAGAGGAGGAGCCAGACCAGGCTGAGGAGGAGCAGTGTAATTGCAGTGAGTGCCATCAGGGGTGTTTGTTTGGGGCACACCATAACATCTGACAGTGTATCTGCTTTATTAGGATTGGTACAAGGATGGATATTTTATATTGCATTGACCGTCAATAGATGGTGCTAGACATGCCCAAAAGGCGGTGCTAGACACACCCCTCCAACGGTGCACCCTCTAATAAAATGTGCTGCGCACGCCTATGCATCTGCGTCTGATTAGCCAACCCCCTGTAACCACACAGGAATTCCCAACACATTTATAATACACTTCTTGTGCGTGTGTCTGACTCTGTACTGCAACTCTGTACGAACACCATTGCGGGGCAACCCAAATGCAAGTTGAGATGAAAACAGTGCACAAGAAAAAAATAAAACACATTGGCCCCCACAGGAAAAATAAATGAATAATATAGCTGTTGATATTACAATTTGTTTAAAATTTCCACTGCTGTTTAATAGGTCGAGTAACACCAAGAGGTTTTATAATTCTTGTCCGTAACATCTATATATTAATTAATTTATTTATTAAAATGTATGTAGCATTAACATATTCCATTGCACTTTCTTTCAAAGTTGTGCAGGGGCAGATTGGGAACTGAAAGTGGCCTTGAAAAAAAATTGTTGAAGTGGCCTCACATGGGCAGCACCAGAGGTGTACCATGTAACCATGGAAGCAGCAACACCCCTCACATGTCAACAAACAAAACAGGCCCACGTGTACATCGGCCCACCGGGGATCTTCCCTGGGGGCGTTATGGACGATCCGTCCCTGCCGGCCTCAGGGTGCAGGACCCGGAGAGCAGAAGACCGGTGCCAGGGAAGAACACCTGAGGACCGATCACTGGGGGCTGTAAGTATATTTAACAAAAATGTATGTATGTATGTATATATACAATGCTCAAAAAAATAAAGGGAACACTTAACACATCCTAGATCTGAATGAATGAAATATTTTTATTAAATACTTTGTTCTTTACATAGTTGAATGTTCTGGCAACAAAATCACTAAAAAATTATCAATGGAAATGGAGCGAGACATGATGTCCCAGATGTGCTCAATTGGATTCAGATCTGGGGAACGGCGGGCCAGTCCATAGCATCAATGCCTTCGTCTTGCAGGAACTGCTGACACACTCCAGCCACATGAGGTCTAGCATTGTCTTGCATTAGGAGGAACCCAGGGCCAACCGCACCAGCATATGGTCTCACAAGGGGTCTGAGGATCTCATCTCGGTACCTAATGGCAGTCAGGCTACCTCTGGCGAGCACATGGAGGGCTGTACGGCCCCCCCGAAGAAATGCCAACCCACACCATTACTGACCCACTGCCAAACCGGTCATGCTGAAGGATGTTGCAGGCAGCAGAACGTTCTCCTTGGCGTCTCCAGACTCTGTCACGTCTGTCACATGTGCTCAGTGAGAACCTGCTTTCATCTGTGAAGAGCACAGGGCGCCAGTGGCGAATTTGCCAATCTTGGTGTTCTCTGGCAAATGCCAAACGTCCTGCACGGTGTTGGGCTGTAAGCACAACCCCCACCTGTGGACGTCGGGCCCTCATACCACCCTCATGGAGTCTGTTTCTGATCGTTTGAGTAGACACATGCACATTTGTGGCTTGCTGGAGGTCATTTTGCAGGGCTCTGGCAGTGCTCCTCCTGTTCCTCCTTGCACAAAGGCGGAGGTAGCGGTCCTGCTGCTGGGTTGTTGCTCTCCTACGGCCTCCTCCACGTCTCCTGATGTACTGGCCTGTCTCCTGGTAGCGCCTCCATGCTCTGGACACTACGCTGACAGACACAGCAAACCTTCTTGCCACAGCTCGCATTGATGTGCCATCCTGGATGAGCTGCACTACCTTAGCCACTTGTGTGGGTTGTAGACTCCGTCTCATGCTACCACTAGAGTGAAAGCACCGCCAGCTTTCAAAAGTGACCAAAACATCAGCCAGAAAGCATAGGAGCTGAGAAGTGGTCTGTGGTCACCACCTGCAGAACAACTCCTTTATTGGGGGTGTCTTGCTAATTGCCTATAATTTCCACCTGTTGTCTATTCCATTTGCACAACAGCATGTGAAATTGATTGTCAATCAGTGTTGCTTCCTAAGTGGACAGTTTGATTTCACAGAAGTGTGATTGACTTGGAGTTACATTGTGTTGTTTAAGTGTTCCCTTTATTTTTTTGAGCAGTATATATATATATATATATATATATATATATATATAGTCCTTTATGCAGATACCCGGCACTCACGTGATAAAAGCAGTACTTGCTCCGGTGCCCTCCTGGGGTATGTTCACCCAAAGATAGAAGTACAAATCGGCGGCACTCAGGAGACTTTGTTCAATTTCTTTTAATGAAGGTAAATCATGTATATATATATATGTATATATATATATATATATATATATATATATATATATAGTTATATACACACAGTATATTCTAAATACAGAAACAGAAGAAGGGGGTGCACATAGTGCAAGTCACTTTTATTTAAAACAGGTAAAATCCCTGGGATCCACATAAACAAATGATATCACTGTGATATAGAATCCACATTAAATGAATAAGCCTCGTACCGAGGCTCTCCCCTGTGTGGACTGATTACCACATGATGTATACAGAATAAAAGCTCCAGTCTCTGTTTACCGGTAAGAGCTGTGCTGCACTGGGAACCGGGACTTCACACCGCGCCAGCGGCCTACAGGACAACGCCACAGCTCGTCGGGACACCAACACAGGCAGGAGGCACAAACCAGTGATCAGTTTGGAGGCGGGTATGTCTAGCAGGCCACGCCTCTACGTGTTTCGCATGTAGCTTCGTCAGGAGGCATAATGTAACAGTGACAGGAGCTGAGTGCTGCACTGATACATTATGTGCAGCACTCGGCTCCTGTTATCTCATGCCAGTGCTATAACCCAGAGTTTCGATGACCTCGAGGATTTCTTCCCATTTTTTAAGTGGAAACTGAACATTTACCAGCGCACCTGTATACAATTTCCTTGACTATATATAGATTCACAGTGATCAGCTTATGTATCTATCGGACACATAGAGCTGATCACACTGCCTGATACCTGCACAGCTTTCTATGCCTAAGGTGTGAAAAGGGGTGTGGTATGTTATGCCGGCAGCCGGATCCTGGCGCTCAGCATACTGGCACCAGGATCCCGACCGCCGGCATGCCAGCAGCTGGGCAAGCGCAAATGAGCCCCTTTCAGGCTTGCTGTGCTCGCCACGCTGTGACCACGCTATTTATTCTCCCTCCAGGGGGATCGTGGACCCCCAAGAGGGAGAATAGTTGTCGGTATGCCGGGTGTCGGGATTCCGACACCGGTATACTGAGTGCCGGGATCCCAACAGCCAGCATACTGAATACCACCCGTGAAAAAAAAGACCATTTTTCACATTATTTTAGTAAAAATAATGCTAATAAATCTGCCCCTCTGTGAGATCTGGAAAACATGCACTGTTTGCGATCCTAAGGACAGAGTTTGAGAACCCATGCTTTATTTCTTAGGTTCTCAAAGTGGGTCAGAGTCATCAGACTCAGCAGCATGTGGACTCAGCGTTTACCGGTGGCTCCCTTCTCACAGTCCAGCCGATTAAGCAGTGGGTGTGCCACAAAGCTGTTGGAAGAGCAACAGTCAAACTTGGATCACGCTGTGAGCCACACATGTGCTTCTGTACACGCAGGTGCCCCTTTAAGGCTTGGAGCCCAGTGGCAGGTGTCTCCATTGCCTCTGGGAGTTAAGGTGGGTACACACTATTAGATATATCTGCAGATCAATTGATCTGCAGATATATCTATGTACGGATCGGGCAGTGTGCTGTGCATACACACAGCCCGATCCGTCGGGGGACTGACGTCATGAACTGGGCGGGCGTTCGCGCCCGCCCAGTTCACCTGTCAATCACCGCCGGCCGCCGCAGCATGTGTACGGGCGGTCGGACGACCGCCCCGTACACACACAGCGACGGGCCAATATATCGTTAGATATATTGGCTGTCGGCTGTGCTGCGCGGCCGACGCGATACGTCTGTGAACGACGGAGTTCACAGACGTATCGCCCGTACACACTGGCCGACGGTCCCGCGATGTATCGGCCGTTCAAGAGAACGGCCGATACATCGACCAGTGTGTACGGGCCTTTACTCCCCTGCACTGAGTAATGAGTACACATGTGCTCCTGCTGGGTGACCTGGAAAATGTTGGCAGAGTGATGCGATGTTTGATAGTGATGTTAATCCACACAACTGATAGATAACCAGAACGCTAGTTTACTAACATCCAAAGACAACACTTGTTAATGCAGAAGATGTTCTGCAGCAGCAGTAACTCACACATATATATGACAGGCAGGTACAGTGAAAGTGCGGTACTTATCACTATACATCATGCGGCTGTGGTAAGGTAGTGACTCTAACAGTATGGGAAGGAAAAGGCTGCACGTCCGTGCAGACTGACTCCTGTTGGAAGGAACACACACCGCCCACTGCTATCCGTCGCGCTCAGGCAGTGCGACACACGCTACAGGAGGAACCGTCTCTCTCCACTGCAGGAGGAACTGTGTCTCCCTCTCCACTTCAGGAGGAACTGACTCTCTCTCGCCACTGCAGGAGAAACTGTGTCATCAGTCTCTGCCTCCCTGATGCTCCAGCACTAGAGGGTAAACACTAAAGGATGCACACCCAGTGTAATGTATACACAGGAGACAAGGTACTGAGTGCACTATACTCCAACACACACCCTCGGTCAGGACTGTCTCTGGTCACATATAAAAGAACATGACATTTTATTAAAAAAATTAAATAAAGTCATACCTGTTACCAAAAACATGGTTATGAAGCAGAAAACAGTAAGAACAAATCAACATCAAATATATTCTAGTCCACATTCTTTCAGAACACATTTAGCAGGTGTGATGACAGTCCCTTTGTTAACATGTCGGCAACATTGTCCTCACTTGCCACATATTCCACATTGATGGACTTATTATCCACTAATTCACGAATGAAGTGATGTCTTATGGCAATATGCTTAAACCGTCCATAATGCTTGGTACTAGAAGACAAATCTATTGCTCCTTTGTTATCACACGCAATGTTGATGGTCTCACTGTGACAAAGAAGACCTAACAAATGATTTGCAGGGCCTAGATCCTTTAACTTGAATCTTTGCTTTAGCTGGTTTTTGACATCAGAAATGTGGTTTTCTTGGCCTGCCAGTAGTAGATCATCTACGTATATAGCTATGATGAACAACTTTTCGTCTGTAGTCTTGTGATATAGGCAGTGATCAGTCTCTGACCTAACAAAGTTCATTTCTAACAACACAGTATCCAACTTCACATACCAGCAACGACCACTTTGCTTGAGGCCATATAACGACTTATTTAAAAGGCAAACTTTTCCTGCTTGAAATATAATCTTGTCATAATGTTCAGGTGGTTCCATATAAATCTCAACTAATTCTCCATTCAGAAATGCAGAATCAAAGTCTAGCTGGTATAACAGTAAATCATGTAGTGTAGCAATAGCAACCACTAACCTTAAGGTTCTGTACCTTGCGACAGGTGAGTAGCCATAATCGATTCCGGACCTTTGGGTATATTCCTTGGCAACAAGGTGGGCTTTGTAATAAGCAATTGTCCTGTCTGCATTTAACTTCTTGCAAAAGACCCACTTGTTCTTGATCATTTTACAGTTGCTTGGCATATCAACTACAGTCCATGTACTGTTATCATTCAGTGCTGACAGCTCTGTATCAATTGCTGGCTTCCACTCTGTCCAATCACTGCTTTACTTTGCTTCCTGTATGTTTTGGGGTTCACAGTAAGCTATGTTTGCATATTCCTCACTGTATGTCTTGGCTGGAACACCTTTGTTGCTCCTCATGGAACTCCTGTTTCCTGATTGGATGTCTACATTGACATTCTCAGTTTCAGACACGCTTTCTGCTGTCTGTACATCCAATCATACATGTTGTTTTATTCTTGCTCAACTGCCCCAGTTAGTGGCGCTATTTCTTGGAACACCACATCTCTTTGCACCCACTATAGTTACACCCGTGAACCAGCCAAATCTAAACCTCTCTGCACATGTTACATCTGCCCCACCTGCAGTGCAACATGGTTTTGCCAATTTGCAGGCTTTTTTGGTTCGCTAACAACACTGAAAAAGGCCCATAGTACAGTGTTTGCAACAGTAGATAAAGGTGATGAAATTATTATTGTCTCCCAGAATTGTGATTTTCACTAACTGCACATCAAACAAATTCATACCTCCCAACTGTCCCGATTTTCGCGGGACAGTCCCGTTTTTTGGGGTCTGTCCCGCTGTCCCACCCGCGGGCCGCAGTGTCCCGCGGTGGGGAGGGGACAGTTGGGAGGCTCAGTCTCTCGCTGCCCTGCTTAGCAGAGCAGCGGTGAATAGACGCTGTGCGCATGCGCACAGCGTCTATTTATTGTAGACAGAGGGAGAGGGGGCATGTCCGCGGCTCACGGATCGCTGGGCATGCCCCCTCAGTGATGAAATCGGGGGCGTGGCTCGCGACCGCGGGTCTTCCCGCGAAGCCACGCCCCCTTTTCATAGGCCACACCCCCTTTTGGGAGCGCGCGCGGCTTCGCTGCGCGTGTGTCCCTCTTTCAAGGCAGCCAAAGTTGGGAGGTATGCAAATTCCATTTACAGTACAAAGTTTTAGCAAAACACTAATCTGTCTTTGCTACACATAGCTGGCAGGATCAAGTGCAATATTGGAATTTAGGCTTAAGACTTCCTTCATCTAGAGATTAGAAAACTTTCCTTCAATCCTAAAACGATAACACATAATAATATGTTGACACCGTGTAATTTTTCTTCTTGCCAATAAATGTTTGTTTTCCCCCAATGCTTCTGATTGCTATAGTTTTTCTAAATAAATGATCTTCGCTGTACATTTGCTGTCACTTTTATCTATGGGGGTAATTCAGACCCGATCGCTGCTGTGCGTTTTCACACAGCGGGCGATCAGATCCAAACTGCGCATGCGTATACACCGCAATGAGCAGACGCGCCGGATGGCTGCACAGGGGATCGCTGGTCAGTGATGGGTTTGTGCGAAGGATCCATTCGCACGGGCTTTCTCAAGGAGATTGACAGGAAGATTGCGTTTGTGGGTGGCAACTGACCGTTTTCAGGGAGTGTTTGGAAAAACACAGGCGTGCCCAAGAGTTTGCAGGGAGGGTGTCTGACCTCAAATCCCGTCCCGGACAGGCTGAGTTGATTGCAGCGGCTGAGTAAGTCCTGGGCTGCGCAGAGACTGCACAAAATCAGTGTGTGCAGCTCTTCTACACATGCGATCGCACACTTGCACAGCGAAAATACACTCCCCCTGTAGGCGGCGACTATCTGATCGCAGGCTGCAAAAATCGCTGCCTAGCGATCAAGTCTGAATTACCCCCCCATATCATTAGATGGCCAGGTAATCACCAGTACAGCAACTGAAATGATTACTGCATAAATAGGCTTCCAAGTTAATTAAAACCAAATTCTTAGTAAACAAAATATTCTACATTGTCATGTTGCAGCCAACATTCATTTCAATTTCCAAACTGCACGAGTAGAATTATTTTACTGGCAAATCAAAACGTGCTGACAGACAACTTGGGCGAAAGTCAAATGAAGACGGTTTAATAATGTGTGTAAAAATGTTTTAACAAAATCTATTCAATGAGTGCTAATAATCGCATACTGGGGGTCATTCCGAGTTGTTCGCTCGCTAGCTGCTTTTAGCAGCTTTGCACACGCTAAGCCGCCGCCTACCGGGAGTGAATCTTAGCTTATCAAAATTGCAAACAAAAGATTAGCAAAATTGCAAATAGACATTTCTTAGCAGTTTCTGAGTAGCTCCAGACTTACTCGGCATCTGCGATCAGTTCAGTCAGTTTCGTTCCTGGTTTGACGTCACAAACACACCCAGCGTTCGCCCAGACACTCCTCCGTTTCTCCAGCCACTCCCGCGTTTTTCCCAGAAACGGTAGCGTTTTTTCGCACACACCCATAAAACGGCCAGTTTCCGCCCAGAAACACCCGCTTCCTGTCAATCACATTACGATCACCAGAACGAAGAAAAAACCTCGTAATGCCATGAGTTAAATACCTAACTGCATAGCAAATTTACTTGGCGCAGTCGCACTGCGGACATTGCGCATGCGCATTAGCGACTAATCGCTCCGTTGCGAGAAAAAAATAACGAGCGAACAACTCGGAATGACCCCACTGTACAGTAATGTCATGCTTAAGTAGTAACATTTTATACTGAGAAATGGCCAGTATATTCTGCTCTTGCCCATGGCAACCAATCAGCTGCTCTGCATCATTTTATAGTATGCAAATTATAAATGTTACTTCAATGCTGATTGGTTGCTGATTGGTATCAGAACGCACATGTGCACTGGGTTCACGCCCCCAACCCCAGGCGCACATCACAATGCCACAGAAAAAATGTTGGCTAGTGCTGTTATTGTGTGGTGCTCATACTCAGACACACGCTACAGCAAGTGTGGACGCATGTGCCAACCATACTTACTGCCTTATTCTAATGCAGGTATATGTGAGTTTTCATCTGCCTTCATGCAGCGGGCCCGTTTTTTCCCCGCATGATGGTACTTGTGGTTTTCCAAGTACCAGCTTACGGGGGAGGCTTGCTGGGACTTGTAGTTCTGCTACAAAAAGCAATATTCTTTTTTTAAAACAAAAGGCTATCAGCCCCCCATCCGCCGCCCTTGGATGGCGGGGACAGCCTCTGGCTCCACCCATGGCCCTTGGATAGCTGGAGGGGGGACCCCTTGATTTAAGGGGTCCCCACTCCTCCAGGGTACCCCGGCCAGGGGTGACTAGTTGGTGATTTAATGCCAGGGCCGCCGGGACCAATATAAAAGTGTCCCCCGGCTATGGCATTATCTCTCTGACTAGTGGAGCCCGGAGCTGGTGGAAAAAATATGGGGGACCCCTATTTCTTTTGTCCCCCATATTTTTTGCACCAGGACCAGGCGTAGAGCCCGGTGCTGGTTGTTAAAATATGGGGGAACCCCTGTCAATTTTCCCCCTGTATTTTTACAACCATGACCGGCTCAAAGAGCCCGAGGCTGGTTATGCTTAGGAGGGGGGACCCCACGCAATTTTTTTTCTGTTTTTAACCCATTCTGCACTGCTCACAATGCACACAATGAAACCCTGCACGGATCTCACAGATCCGGCCGGGATTCCTTGTGTTTTGTCAGGCAGTGTTTTACTAATCACTCCCGTAAAACACTGCCTGACATTACGAATCACATCGGAAAATACGAATGTGGAAAACTCGGCAGCTAAGTAAATGACCGTATCAGGATTCAAAAAGTTGCAGAAAAATGCACCCGATACCATTCGAGATCAAACACCCTTAAAAATGGCAAAAACACGAATATTAGTAAATATATCCCAATGTCTGCTGTGGGACTTGTATCTGACTCCCAATCAGGCCCTACTGTATATCATTTGTGACGCAGGGGGAAAGTAGAGGAAAGCCGATGATGACCGAGCTTGGGCTGCATCAGTACAACTAGTGCCTCCCTGAAAGTATTCATTAAAAAAACTATTATATTAATTGGACAAAAAAATAAACCCTGCTCCTTGTTTCTATAGACCTAATGTGAGTACATATGGAATATAGAGTATGCACTCCCTATTGGGATGAACAATAAATGGAGTGTAAGTTTTTCTGGTAGTCCCAGGAGTGGTGTATCATTTCACTTTTCCACAAACAAGTCTTTTTTCCATCCGCTGATTAGCCTCAAAAACAAAACAAGAAAAGACCACATCTCATAGCGCACATCAGTGGGTCAGGATAAATGATAAATGATTGATTCCTTTACGTCGTCCCCTATTGGGCCTTGATTAGGCCAAAAGATCACACGTGTAAGACACCAGACGTCTTCAACAACTCCTTCGGAAATTGATTTTTTTTCTGGGTATTAACCTCAAAGAAATACAAAATAGCTCCGCCTCCACATAGCATAAAACCTAAACATTTTTATAAGTCACATAAAAAAGTCCACATTCCATATGATGAATAGCATAGTACCGTGTGTGGCCTTTTTATCCGAAGGCATGGGTAATGACATGGAAAGGGAAGATGGTAAGCCCGGGTTTAACGTGCCCTTTTCCTTGTCACCTCAGCATGAAGAAAACAAGCCACATCAAAAGTCTCTTATAGCTACTCCCTTTGTCACCGACATGTTTCAACTCCCAACAGATTCTTCCTCAGGGTGTCACACGTCGGGAGGCACCTTGCCCAAGCGAAGCGAGCCATGCGAAGGGACGCAGTGCATTAATTGTGGTCAAAGACTGTGACATAGACAAATGGATGCAATTTTTTTTAAAACTTGTCGACCTTTTGACCCTGTAGACCAGGCATGTCCAAACTGCGGCCCTCCAGCTGTTGTGAAACTACATATCCCAGCATGCCCTGACACAGTTTTGCTGTCAGCGAATGCTAAAGCTGTGTCAGGGCATGCTGGGATGTGCAGTTTCTTAACAGCTGGAGGGCCGCAGTTTGGACATGCCTGCTGTAGACATTTACAGATTTGACCTTTTACCTGTCAACCTTTTGACCCTGTCGACCTATTGCCTGTTGACTATATAGGGTCGACCTATTAACTGTCTATCTAGTTACTGTAGATCTAATTATCCGCACCCGCATCACTGCTTGGAGAGTGAGAAGTAGAGAGAGATAAAGGGGTGTATTCATGAAGCAGCGAAAAGAGTGGAGAAGTGAGCCTGTGGAGAAGTTGCCCATGGCGACCAATCAGCTGCTCCGTACAATTGTGTAGTATGAAAATTATAAATGTTACTTCATTGCTGATTGGTTGCCATGGGCATCTGCTCCACTGACTCACTTCTCCACACTTTTCACTGATTCATGAATAGACCCAATGTACCAACCAGTCAGCTCACGTCATTTTTTCAAACACAGCCGGTAAAGGGACAGTTAGGAGCTTACTGGCAGGTATTTTATCTCTCTCCTCTATCACTCGCCATACATTGATGAATTTGCCCTATTATTTAAATAAGACATCTCCTTACTGTTCATTAATAAAATCCTGCAGCTAATAATAGTGAGCAGACATATGACTGACGTTAGGCTGTTGCTCATGTGGAGGCTTCAAAGGATTTAAAATAATTCATGATTCATATGACTTCTGATACATAAAGCCAGTGCCTGTTTATCACAAGTTATTAAATGTATTGCACTGCCGCACGCTGTGGAGGCTTTTGCAACAGATCCTGTATTTCTGCAGTGCAAAGTATATGCAGGGATCAATATTTCTCTGTAGTGCAGGGAGATGACCCGCTCGCAGGGCCGGTTCTTGCCCTTGTGGCGTCCCGGGCAAAATGATAGGGGCGTGGCTTCATATGGGGGCGTGGTCAGTTACGCCCCCATTTGTGCCCCCTGTAGTGCAGCTGAAAGAGAAAATAAATAAAAAAATTATACTTACTATCCCCGCTCCTGATTCCAGACTGCTGCAGACCTCCGCCGGCGCCGCTCCTCTCCTCAGATTAGCATAGACACTAGAGGTCAATTAGGACCCCTAGCATCTGTGCCACAATGCTGTGCGGTGCGCGATGACGTCATCGCGCACCGCACAGCAAAGGCCCCCTCCACGAAGGGAAACTAGACGCGTAGCGTCTGGTTCCCTTCACAGCGGGGGACCAGCGGGGGGCACAGTAGCTGATCTTGCCATGGTGCGGCGCCCTCCAGATGGCGCCGCCCCAGGCAAAAGTCCTGCTTGCCCGTGGCAAGATCCGCTACTGCCCGCTCGATTACTGTGATCTTTAAATGAAGGACATTTAGCAGTACCTAGAATGTCCAGTATCTCATCTGGGAGTTGAGCTTTTAGCCATGTGGCTTTGACTCTATGGAACTCACTTCCCCGCACAGTGCGAAAGGCAGTAGCGGATCTTGCCACGGGCAAGCAGGACTTTTGCCCGGGGCGCCGCCTTCCGGAGGGCGCCGGCGCCCTCAGGAGGGCGCCACACCATGGCAAGATCCGCTACTGTGCCCCCCGCCGCTGTGCCCCCCGCTGTGAAGGGAACCAGACGCTACGCGTCTAGTTTCCCTTCGTTTCGGGGACCTTTGTTGTGGCACAGACGCTAGGGGTCATAATTGACCTCTAGTGTCTATGCTGATCCGAGGAGAGGAGCGGCACCGGCAGAGGTCTGCAGCAGTCTGGAATCAGGAGTGGGGATAGTAAGTATACATTTTTTTTTCTCTTCCAGCGGTGCTACAGGGGGCCACACCCCTATCGTTTTGCCCGGGGCGCCACAAGGGCAAGAACCGGCCCTGGCGAGAGGCCTCCACTTGAGAATCCTTCCAAAACAGACTTAAGGCTTTCCTGTTTACTCAGCATTTTACTAATGTCCCTTTAGATCCGAAAAATTACAACCTAAATGCTTAGTTCTCTTCCCTGCTAGGCTTATTTTGTATTTTGAGTCCTACTGGGAGAAAAGTGCTATATAAATACCATTATTATTATTAATATTGCTGAAGGAGAACGCTCTGTGCAGTGCAGGAACTAGCGAATGGTCGGTCCATGTGAAAAATATGCTTTGGGCATCACACAAACCGCCTATCAAATTTCTCCCCCCCCCTCCCCCCCCCTCGCCGTTAGAGGAATATGAAGCAGTTAGTAACAAATTGCTATCAGTGCCTGTGTCCAATCCACAGCATTTTCCCCACATGCTTCCTTGTGTGACCCCCAAATCACTCTACTCCTCACCACTGTGTGTTCCCCATGTCTCCACTACACAACTTCACATCACTGCACTACATCCCAACTATCTGCTGTACTACGTTATAACACTACATCACTGCACTACTGCCCCACTATATGCTGCACCGTCGCTAGTTCCGCCATAAGCTATTTGCTGTCTCCTCTCATCTACTGCAGGATGTGCCCATGTGTCTCTTCTGTGCGGAGAGGGTGAGCAACGCCATAGAACCTGCAAGTGCCATTGTGTCACCACTGCTAGAGTACCCCACAGCCCCACTGTGAAGTAATACTATACAGCACACCATCTGTATTACCCCCATCTGTTTCTGGCTGGATCTGTTGGTTAAGTTGTTCGTCGTGTGGACTGACCGCCATCATACACCGTTGCCACCTATATCATCATCTATAGTTCTGCCAATAATGCTCATTTTCAAGGACGGAAGTAAGGAAAGAGAAAAAGGTGGAGTGTCAAGTGGAAACTCCCAGTGTCCCCTGCAACCAGGTGTGTACGCGATGACATCATCACATATGCCGCGGACCTCCATTTTATACATGCTAACTTACAGTATGTCAGCCTATACAATGGAGCACCCATGCGATATATAGTATCAGCCTATTTACCGCTCTTCCTAACCCTCTATGACATCATCACAGGGGGAAGTGTATAATTATTTGTACTATTATTATTATCCATTATTTATTTATATGGCTTCACAAGAATGGAAGTGATCGCTTCTTCACACCTGTAATGGAGTACTTTTAAGTATTTGCTAAATAAAATAGGCTCTACTCTCTTTTTGTTAATATTGGCTGCCAGAACGCATTCTAGGATGCAGGAACTTTTGATAGTGGAATTTTGGTTGTCTAGCCAATGTGTTTCCTGAAATAGTGCCATATCTGGACAGAATGTTTCCTCTAATGGGTGTGTTACGTTCTACTACATTCCATGAAACAATCCGTATATTGGAGAGAAAGGGAGTAATCAACATTAAACATGTTAGGGATTAAAAATAAGAAAAAAATTAAAAGTGAATAATATTTTCTTCACCTGATATCATCAGTAATGGTCTGTAGCGAAACAATCTGCCATTAGGAACATTCAGTAATAAGTACGATCGTCTGTTGCGACTTGGTGACTCTTATCAATGTAACTCTTAATATATTGTAGGTGCCTTGTGCTCATTAAGTATTGCTGGTATGCCAACCACCCTGAGCTAAACGGTGCAATAGCAAAGAAAAAGAGAAAGACAACTCTAACTTGTTGGGGCACTCTTAAGAATAATTAAAACTTAACTTTTAATAATTATATCAATTGAGTGACTTACACAGACATAACAACGTATAACATATAATGGTAAGACACACAGATGAAACCAAGTGTATTGGACTCTCTCCTGTTGAGTGATATTTTATAGAAATGTAATCCCATAATTGAAACATTTCCTATTGTATCTTATAAAGGTAGCTGAATAATAATTTGGACATCTATTGGAACAGCTAGAGTTCTCTAACATTGAGGCTCATACTGAGATATATTCGCTAGGATATATTCTAATGTGTCTGAAAATTAGTAACAATTTATCAGAGTATGACGGACTAAGACTTCACATACAATTGTTTACCAGTCTCACACATTGAAAACATTTGTTAATGGACACATTGGTTCCATTAATAGCTCTTTAACACCTGTTTACTGAGCAAAAATTATATAGTCCTGATGTATATACATCTTCCTTTGATTTTGCACATACATGGTGATAGGGAATAATAGTCAGAAGGAAGAGGGATATACTGTATATCATGTGACTGGTTTCTGCTTTTGAAAATCTGCTAAGTAGCATAGAATTTTCAATGAGAGAACCGTATTGGCACACGTATAGATCCCAAGATCTGTATCTGCTTTTAACCTCCAGCTATTGTTGAACTATACATCCCAGCATGCCCTGCAGCAGTTTTAGCATGGCCAAATAGCAAAGCTGTAGCAAGGCATGCTGGTATGTGTAGTTCAACAACAGCTGGAGCGCCGAAGGTTCCCCACCCCTGCTTTATCTGGATCATCACAGAATGTTGCGCCTGCACTGTAAGTTTTGCTTGTGGATGCTCTCAGGGGCCAATGCAGCGATGAATGTAGTCAAGGTGATCGTTTACACTGACCAAGTTCTGTGAGCGTTTCATTCACGTCTCCAGTGGTAACTGCACGTGCGCTGTAACGGGACGGTCTCACCCCAGCTCAGACAGGGTGTGAGGATGGAATAAGCAGAGTTTACCAGAAGTGCAATCGCTGAAGTTTTCAGATGCATATTTTGTGTCTAGCATAGTGCTGGTACCAAGTGCACATTGATGAATCATGATGGTGGGCAGCAAAGCTAGCATAAGGATCATCGGGATCAGTATGATTTATGGCTGGGTAGGATGCCGTCGGTTAAAATACCGACAGCGGCATTCCGGGCAGCAGAATGCCGACGGTCCCCCCAGCAAACCCACTAACCCTCCTCTGCCCCCTACCCCAAACCTAACCCTCCCTTGTGGGTGTCTAACCCCCCCCCCCCCCCCCCCCCCGGTGGTGCCTATCCCTCCCTGCTTGGTGTCTAACCCCAACACTCCCTTCCCCACTGCCTAAGTCTAAACCTAACCTTACCCGTATGATGCCTAAGCCTAACCCCCCTTGTATGTGCCTAACCCTCCCTCCCCGGTCCCTAACCCTAACCTTCCCGGCCCTGCGCCCTAACCCTAACTCCCCTTCTCTTGCCTGAACCTAACAACACCCCCCCCCCCCCCCCCCCCCCCACAGGCAGGACACCAGTGCATCCTGCTGTCAGGATGATAGGGATGCCGGCTGTCGGTAATGTGACACCGGCATCCCAAATGTCATTGGTATGTAGACACTGGCTTTGGGTCTTCCTTCGGGATCCTGGCATTGGTCTCTCAGCGCCGACATCTCATCTGTCGGGAAGCTAACTGCTTCCCGGATCATCATGTAAAGATGAGTACATTGGCAAACATTGCACGATTTTATCTAAATGTGCTATGTGGGAGCATCTGCAGCCAAGCTACGTACTCTGCAAGATACTGTATCTATCAATGTTAAATGTCAGTCCCTAGACCTATTTATTGTACTGAGGAGCCATCTGCCCAGTGATATCTTCAGAAACATGGCTCTGCACAGCGAAAGCAAAGACTTCGGCACTGTGCCTTTACTATTTCCTGCTCATGCGTCATCTTCCTGAATTTCTTTGAATTTTCAGTTTGGGATGGGAAATGACTGTGCTAAGCGGCAACTGGATAGTATCTACTTTTTTTTGTCAACTTGATGCATACTAATGAGAGACAACTCTCCCACAGTCTGTCATTACCATTACTTAGCTACAGACCAGTCAGAGTGCCCATGCTGACTCTTGTCCCCAGCCAAAAGCAACTACATGGTGGCTACGGTGCAGACTCCAAATTTCTTGTTCTCTAGGGAGGCTTAATGGCCTATCCCAAGATGACTGACAAGATCGCTACTGAGCGTGTGCAGCATCCATTTTGAGACTGTGTGTGAGACTCTGTAGTATGACATGGTGGGAGACAGAAGTCCATGTAAAGCTGTTAAAGTATCACTGCACCACTTCCCATTTTCAGCATACACCAGCTAGTGAGCTACATGAAACCCCACTCTGCTTAAGCTAAGCTCCATCACCAGTGTGCATGCAACAGTGAGTACCTGCTATCTATCAATAAACCAACACCACTGGTTAAGTGACTGGTCTGTTCATAGTTTGAGTCATACACTGGTGTGTGCCTATATAACTCTGCAATATCAACTTCTGCACACACATCATTTTCAACACATTGTGGCAACAGTATTCCCTGATGGCAGCGGCCTCCTTCAGCAGGATAACGCGGCCTGCCACACTGCAAAAATTGTTCAGGAATGGTTGGAGGTACATGACAGAGAGTTCAAAGCGTTGGCCTCCAAATTCCCCAGATCTCAATCTGATCGAGCATGTGTGGGATGTTCTGGAAAAAACAAGTCCGCACCATGGAGTCCCAAACTTGCAACTTACATGATCTGCTGCAGCCAATTACCACAGGACAGCTTCAGAGGCCTTGTAGAGTGAGAGCTGTTTGCCACCAATGCCTGTGATTTCTTTAATTTTTTTTTAGAATTATGTGCAATGCTTGCAGACTGTGGGCACTGCGATGGGAACCAATTTTGGTTCCAGTTTGACAAATTGAACACATTTGGGAAGACATACTGGTGCTCATTGTGTCCAAAACTGGTCCATTTTGGAAGATATAAAGCTATATAGTTTTAATTAGTTATTTGCAACCAGTAATCAATCAGCTATTTTTTACTACTGGGTCTTTACGAATTTGTTGGGCGTATTCAGATATTTATATTGTTGGAGGGTGTGAACTTTATACCAGATATAACTCAGCACAATTACCCCTGAGTGACTAGTTTTGAAATATCTGTCTTTACGCCTATTAAACTAGTCAGGCTGTCTAATTAAATAGTTTTCAACCAAACTGCAGGAAGGCAAACTGTTTGGTGTGGAGGTATGCATAGCCCCACATCATGGCAGCGCCCCAACAATGCAGACCCTTTACAATAAATATATTAAATATTGCTCTTACGCAGTTGGAATTCACTCCTTCCTTGATGTGACTGAACAGGGATCCATAAAACAACTGGAAGGATTTAGCAGCACTTCTAGATGCTGCAACATTCAGCAAATGTAATGGTTGCAGCAACAATCATAAGATTAGCAGACGAACATTACTAACATGCTACTGTGATGGGAGATGGGTCCAACAAGGTTGTTGGGAATGGGGATTCTTGAGTGAGGGTAATTCTGTAATGCATGCTGTATTGTAGCTCTGATTACAATTTAGCTGGGAGGAGATTTATCAAAGCTTGGAGATAGATACAGTAACAACCAACGAGCTCCTGTCATTTTACAGGCTGTGGGTTAGATGCATCATCGTTTGGAAAGTGATAAAATGGAGAGTGAAAAAGTACAAGCCAATCAGCTCCTAACTGCCATGTCACATGCTGTGTTTGAAAAATTACAAGAACTGATTGATTGGTTGGTACTTTATGGGATCGATTCATGAAGCAGTGAAAAGTGTGGAGAAGTGATCCAGTGGAGATGTAACATTTATACTTTGCATACTGTAAAATTGTATGGAGCAGTTGATTGGTTGCCATGGGAACTTCTCCACTGGCTCAATTCTCCACTCTTTTCACTGCTTAGTACATCTCCCCCATAGTCTCATAAGGCCATACCTGCCATCGTAGTCCATCCATGACACATCACTGCATTGATTAGGCCTAATATACACCAGTCAGCTGTGGCAAGGCCTGCCCTGTGCTGTGGTATAGTATATACTGTGATTCCTTTCCTCTGACAGCCTATTCTTCAGAGAGAAGGGAAAGCAGGATTAGAATAATCGGCCATTTGTGTGCACTCAGATATGGCTGGAAGCAGTCCCATGAGAACACAGAGGTCCATGGTGACCTTCCCAGACATTATTTCTTGCTTATTTTTGTTCTCTTCTCCACAGTTGTGGGGAAAGTGTGAGGTAATTGAGGCAAATGGGTGGGGAAAATAGTGCGTCTGGGGTCAGACCATGCAACACTATAAAGTTACCCTGGCGGGCCAGATTAAGGCTGGTGGTGGCCCGGGGACAGCAAAGTTGTGGGGGTCCCCACTAATCGTCCCCCTCTGCAGATACCTGGATGCTGCAGCAACGGCTGTCCGGGCACCGCACCACTTGTATACCCAGCTAGATCCTGCTCAGTGTCTGTGTAGACAGGAAGCGGCCATTGGAAGCTCCACCCCCGACCCCCCTTTCCTGTGTAGATCAAGCACTGGTGTTATCTGGCGGAGCAGATGAAGGCTTCACTTGCCCTCCCTGCGCCACATAGTATCTATATACATACACATATGTTTGGTAACAATGGTGTTTATATGTTTATTGGGTTGGATATGTGTGTACACAGATGGATGTATATATGCATTGGGATGTCCATGTACAGGGAGGTGTACACTAGGCATGTGTGTCGGATCATTTTTGCTGGATTTGGATTTGTGTATAATTCGTCGTCCGGCTTTGGATTTAGATTTGCCAAACCGCCATGACTGGTTTTGGATTTGGATTTGCATTTTTGTTTTTCATAATTGCCAAACTGAGTGGATCACGGGATTATAGATGCACGTGAACAAAATGGACATGGGTAAAGTGTACCAAACAGAACAAACAATGGATACAATATTTTTTCTGTTTTTTTTAAACTTGCAGCTCGGTTCGAACTGCATGGATCACAGGGAGAGGCTGAGGGTAACTGGGAGGCTGAGGGTGTCAAAGTGAGAGCAGGAGGAAGAGTGTGGCTGGGGGAGCAGAGGGGGACAGGGGTAGGCAGTGGGTGACTGTGGAGGCAGAGTGTGACTGGGGAGGCAGAGTGTGATGGCAGGAGAGGCAGTGGGTGACAGCATTAGAGGCAGTGGGTGACAGGGAGAAGCTGAGGGTGTCAGTGGGTGATAGCAAGAGGCAGAGGGTGGCAGGGGGAGCAGAGGATAATAACGGTAGACAGTGGGTGGCAGGAGGAGGCAGTTGGTGGCAATAAGTGACAGTAGGAGGCATTAGTTGGCGGGGAGAAGCTGAGGTTGTCAATGGGTGTTAGCAAGAGGCAGAGGGTGGCAGGGGGAGCAGAGGATAATAACGGGAGACAGTGGGTGACAGGAGGAGGCAGTGGGTGGCAATAAGTGACAGTAGGAGGCAGTAGGTGGCAGAGAGAGGCAATGGGAGACAGGGAGTTCATGAACTGAATCCCCCTTCCTCCCTGCTGTGCAGCATGAAAGCACCTGAACAACCCCCATGCAATCCCACACTTAAGGACACACACACACACACACACACACACACACACACACACACACACACACACACACACACGTTACGTCCACACCCAGCACTGGCACTTGACAGGAGCGGGAGCTGCCTGTTCCTCGGTGACAGCTGCCTACAGTGTGATGCCCCTCAAAGATGCTGCGCTACAAATCACCCCCCCCCCCCTATTGATCTGGTGCCTGGTGGAGCGATGTACTGTTATGCGGCCGCATAGTTCTCTCTGCTTCTGTTGCTGGTGCCAGCTGAATATTACTGCAGTGATGGGGGAAGGTAGAAACTGGGGGTTCAACAAACAAACACCAGGGGCCAAATGTAATAAAGTGAGAGATTTGGTAAGGTTTGGCAGTTTTTTTTAAAGTGGCAATCATTTACACAGCAAGATCAACCTGGTTTTGCAGTGTAAATAATTGCCACTTTAAAAAAAAATCTGAAAAACCTTAGCAAATCTCTCACTTTCTGAAACTCTCACTCTATTGCATTTGGCCCCTTATCTCTTACAGCTGTGAGAGACAGATCGCAGCCACGGGCCCCATAGACACCAGGGGCTACGATGCACCACACCAGTTGCATCACCGGTAGTTCCGCCGCTGGCAATCTGACTGCACCATCATGCAGTAGGTCGCACCTATCCTTGTTAGAGATGAGCGGTTAGGATTTAGAATCCCAAACACTCCGAAAATCCCCTATCCGGGTAGTCGAGCCTGGGACTCGGTTATTCCCCGGGTGCCCTGAGCCCAACCCGAGGTGAACATGCGAAATCCCACTGTCGGAACTCACGTGTTAACCTCGGGCGCCAATTTCAAAATTCTGTGGGGATGACCGCTGATTGGCTGAGAGAGCCGTGTGTTACGGCTTTCAGCCAATAAGCATTTCCCCATAGACTTTTATAAGTAAAGATGGCTGCCCGCACCGCTGTGACACCGCAGCTTGCACTGCTGTGACACCGCCACCCGCACTGCCACCACCCCATGTGTCATATTTACTAGTCGTCGTGAGTGCTGCCTATACGAATCTGTACACGAACCAGTCTCCGGCAGGAGCAGAGTTTAAGGAGGGCACCGACGCAAGTAATTCAACAAGGCAAATTGGAGTGCCGACTATCGACATATATATATATATATATATATATATATATATATATATATTTGCACAGTTCCTTATTGGATGTTTTAGAGGAACCTAAAAGTCGTTGTTTTGCACAAAATATTTGTTTGGAATTCTATAGACGGTGATTTGGCGAAGGCTATTTTTTATAGGACTTCTCTGGATTAAAGATAGCGGTTTCATTTATGTTAAGAAACAAATCTTTTGGTTTAATCGACATCAGGCCTCATTTTGGCAGCTGATGAGGTTGAACAGATGGCATGAAATGAAGTGACATAGTGCCAAGTCAGTATACATCAGGCAAGCTTGTGTTAGGATACAGTAACGAGCCCCTTGGAGCACGATGATAAAGTATGTGCCGCTCGTCCAAAGGAAAATTAAATTTCTTTTTTTGAACTTTGACTGACACCATCCCAGGTGCACCCTGATGATAAAAAAAATGTAAGAGAAATTCATACAATAATTCAGGTTCTCTAATCCTCGTCACAGGTTCAGCCACAATATGCTCATTACTGCGAGGGATCAACTTAATCATTAACATATGAGTTTTTATTGTTTTTTTGGGGTTTTTGCTTAGCTTTTTTCAGTTTCCAAATTTGTGATGTACCATAGCACACTGTCAATGGCAAAACTACAATGGATGCAGGAGGTGCAGCTGCAATGAGGCCCGGGCTGCCTCCGGGGCCCTCCACTCACCCTGCACTTAGTCTCGCTGCACTACAACAGTTTCATTAGGCTCAAAGCCAGGAGCTGCTGCAAAGGGAAGTTAGAACAGCGGTAGGTAAGGGGGTGGGGGGTGTCAGGTAGTGGGTTGGTATGTAATCATGAGGATAGTTAGGGTAGCAGTGGGTAGGGAGGGTGTCAGGTGGTGTGTTGATATGTAATCACAAGGGTAGTTAGGGCAGCAGCTCCACTCACCCTGCACTTAGTCTCGCTGCACTACAACAGTTTCATTAGGCTCAAAGCCAGGAGCTGCTGCAAAGGGAAGTTAGGGCAGCAGTAGGTAAGGGGGTGGGGGGTGTCAGGTGGTGGGTTGGTATGTAATCATGAGGATAGTTAGGGTAGCAGTGGGTAGGGGGGTGTCAGGTAGTGGGTTGGTATGTAATCATGAGGATAGTTAGGGTAGCAGTGGGTAGGGGGGTGTCAGGTAGTGGGTTGGTATGTAATCATGAGGATAGTTAGGGTAGCAGTGAGTAGGGGGTGTCAGGTAGTGGGTTGGTATTAATCATGAGGGTAGTTAGGGTAACAGTGGGTAGGGGGGTGTCAGGTGGTGGGTTGGTATGTAATCAGGAGGGTAGTTAGGGCAGCAGTGGGTAGGGAGGATGTCAGGTGGTGGGTTGGTATGTCATCAGGAGGGAAGCTAGGGTAGCAGTGGGTAGGGAGGGTGTCAGGTGGTGGGTTGGTATGTAATCATGAGGGTAGTTAGGGTAGCAGTGGGTAGGGAGGGTGTCAGGTGGTGGGTTGGTATGTAATCATGAGGGTAGTTAGGGTAGCAGTGGATAGGGGGGGTGTCAGGTGGTGGGTTGGTATGTAATCAGGAGGGTAGTTAGGGTAGCAGTGGGTAGGGGGGGTGTCAGGTGGTGGGTTGGTATGTAATCATGAGGGTAGTCAGGGTAGCAGTGGGTAGGGGGTGTCAGGTGGTGGGTTGGTATGTAATCATGAGGGTAGTTAGGGTAGCAGTGGGTAGGGGGGGTGTCAGGTAGTGGGTTGGTATTAATCATGAGGGTAGTTAGGGTAGCAGTGGGTAGGGAGGGTGTCAGGTGGTGGGTTGGTATGTAATAAGGAGGGTAGTTAGGGTAGCAGTGGGTAGGGTGTGTGTCAGGTGGTGGGTTGGTATGTAATCATGAGGGTAGTTAGGGTAGCAATAGGTGGGTAGGGGGGTGTCAGGTTGTGGGTTGGTATGTAATCATGAGGGTAGTTAGGGTAGCAGTGGGTAGGGAGGGTGTCAGGTGGTGGGTTGGTATGTAATCATGAGGGTAGTCAGGGTAGCAGTGGGTAGGGGGTGTCAGGTGGTGGGTTGGTATGTAATCATGAGGGTAGTTAGGGTAGCAGTGGGTAGGGGGGTGTCAGGTAGTGGGTTGGAATTAATCATGATGGTAGTTAGGGTAGCAGTGGGTAGGGAGGGTGTCAGGTGGTGGGTTGGTATGTAATAAGGAGGGTAGTTAGGGTAGCAGTGGGTAGGGGGTGTGTCAGGTGGTGGGTTGGTATGTAATCATGAGGGTAGTTAGGGTAGCAATAGGTGGGTAGGGGGGTGCAGTGGCGCACCCAGGGGGGTTTCCGAGCACCCAGAAACCCCCCTCCACTAAAAAAATTTATATATATATATATATATATATATATATATATATTTATTTATTTTAGCTGCATGAGTATTATTAATGGCTGTCTAGCGTCCTCTGCAGCCTGCTGTCTTCCTGGTGGCACTTGTAAGTGCAATCAAAGTTTATTTTAATTATAGTACATATATATCCATGTGCATACATATATACACATGTATATACATACACACACACACACACACACACACACACACACACACACACACACACACTATATATATTTATATACATGTGTATATATGTGTACTGTATGTGTGTGTACATATATATATATATTAGTGCTGGGCAACGGTTAAAATTTTTAATCGCAATTAATCGCAGGATTTCATGCGATTAATAGCGATTAATCGTATTGTTAGCCGACTAAAGTCAATAATGAATTCAAAAGTGGTGTATTGCGCACTTTTAGTACTTCTATATGAACAACAATGCAATAACATTAAACACTGCAAAAACATTTGGTTTGCAGTTTTCCCTTAACACAGTAGCATTTAAAAAATGTTAAAAATAAAAATTAAAAAATAAAATATGTTTTCTGAGAATCTAAATCTGTTTTCTTACCCAGATTTTTGTTCCCACCAGATTGGACAGATATATTTTAGGTGTGTAACCTATTTACTGCTCTGCACCAAGCCAGTTGCTAAGACACACAAGGTTATTTACATTTTCAGATGATAAAGAAACTCTCTTCTTCTGTACAATATGACTAGCAGGAGAAAACAACCTTTCACAGGGTACTGATGTTGCAGGTGTGGCCAAGTACTTCTGTGCAATGGAGGCCAGCCTGCTGTGTGAGCCTGCATGTTTGGACCACCACTCTAATGGACAGGACTCTGTACTGATGGTGGGCTCCGCTCTGAATCGACGCACACTGTTCTCAACTGAATCTTCCTCCTGCTCAGAATCAGACTCTGATGAAGCAGCCAATAGGGCTAACTTTTTATTTGGTGGCTCTGATGTTGCTTCCACAGGTTTCTCTGCAACAAACCTCTGTTCCTTTAGTAAGTTGGTGACTAAGGCCCACACCTCACCCCTCTCAGCTCTGGGTATACACTTGAGGTCCTTGAATCTAGGGTCCAATGCGGTAGCAATCTTCAGATATGCAATGTTGGCATTTTCTTTGCGTGTCTCCAGGTCTGTTCTGAATGTAGACTTAAATTTGACCACGTAGGCTGGGTCATCATCTGAACTCTCCATGACCCGAGAGAGATGGCAAAAAGCAGGCAGAACCACAGAGCATGAAACATACTTTTCTCCTCCCAGAAGTTCAGTCACATACCTGCAACAGCAAAAAAAAATCAAACCCATTTCTTTGGGTACGGGAGAATGCTGGTGGTCAGAAGACCGACAGCAGCATCCTGGAATCCAGATACCCAAAAGTCCCCGGTAAGTATACTAACCCTCCCTACCCTTAACCCTCCCTGCATAGTGCCTAACCCTAAAAGTCCGCTGGTGCTGCCTAACCCTAACTCTCCCTCCATGCAGCCAAACCCTAACCCTCCCTGCTCCCTACTAACCCTAACCCTCCCTGCTCCCTACTAACCCTAACCCTCCCTGCTCCCTACTAACCCTAACCCTCCCTGCTTCCTACCCACCACTAGTAAGTGCCTAAACCTACCTAACTACATCCCATTCATGCTATATTTTTTACAGACAGGACAGTGGAAAAATGAAATATATGAAGTATGTAAAATATACCTGCAGGGCTCCAGTAGCGTTTCCAACCTCTGCAGTTTGTCCATTTCAGCTGTAGTTGGCATGGCAACCTTGGTGTTGTGTGTGGTGAGGACATCCCTCAGTGCCTGTTCATTTCTACAGACACTTTTTATCAGTGGCGTGCGGTGAGGTCAGTGGCTGGTGAGGCACTGCAGCCATAATGTCCGCCGAATCCTGCCGATGACCCCTACCGCCGCCGAGCCACTGCCCGCTACTGCCCCTGAGCCGATGCCCACTGCCACCATCAATAGCCTACAAACTCGCCCACCATCAACTGAACCAGCCCTCTGCCACTAATTTGCATCTCAGTCCGATGCCGCCAATGCCCGCTGCCTGCCTGCTCATTATACTTGTGATATATTGTACATTTTTATAGAAAAATAAATAAAAATAAGTGTTTGGGACTGGGAAGGGAGTGGAAGGAGGACATGAATGCAATTTTGTTATCCAGGGCTTCCCTTAACTTAACAGCACGGTGGATGCGGCGCTATTAAGTTTATGGAAGCCCTGGACAACAAAATAGCCAGCAGTGGGTGACAGGGAGAGGGTGGCGCCAGAGAGAGGGTGACAGCAGTGGGTGACAGGGAGTGGGTGACGCCAGGGAGAGGGTGACAGGAAAAGCGTGACACCAGGAAGAGCGTGATGCCAGGGAGAGAGTCACCAGGGAGAGGGTGACAGCAGTGGGTGATGCCAAGGAGAAGGTGACGGGGAGGGTGATGCCAGGGAGAGGGTGGCAGCAGTGGGTGACGCCGGAGAAACGGTGGCTGTAGTGGGTGACAGGGAGATGCCAGGAAAAGGGTAACAGCAGTAGCAGCGGGTGAGAGTGTAAAAGAGAGAAGTAAAGGGTGATGGGAACAGACAGTGAATGATAATTATATTGGTATTTACTTACATGGACCTGCCTGGGCCTAGAACTGCGGGGCTCGGCGGTGACAAAAGCAGCCTGAACAGGAATCCGGGCTCGGAAGAGAGAGAGAGTGAGAGAAGAGGGGAGAAGCGGGGGATCATGGCCCCGCTCCCCCTCTGGCCAGACTGGACTCACTGGGGTATATTTACTAAGGTCCCGATTTCATTCGAGTTGGCTTTTTTTTTCTAAGTGTGATCTCGGGAATTTAATAAACACAAATCTCGGCAGTATTGGGGCTATTCGTATTGACTTGAGATACACTGCCGACCACACAAATACGAATCAATAGACCATCGGTCAAACACGGCTGTTATTTAATAGAACTCGATAATTTACTAAGGATTTGTATTCTCAATCACTGCCGACAATAGCCAAACACTGCCGGGGAAGCATGGAATTCATAAAAAAAATGGAGCTTTCAAATAGACCTGCTTTTTGCTGGCGTGTTGTGATAGTCATGCATGGATCAGTGAGATCTGTGCATGCGAATCTGTGGAAAAGGCTGTGAATGTGTTAAAATTTTAAAAAAGAAATGCGTGGGATCCCCCCATCTAAGTATAACCAGCCTCGGGCTCTTTGAGCCGGTCCTGGTTGTTTAAATACTGGGAAGAAAATTGGACAGGGGTTCCCCGTATTTAGACAACCAGCACCGGGCTCTTAGTCCGGTCCTGGTTCCAAAAATATGGGGGACAAAAGATGTAGGGGTCCCCCGTATTTTTAAAACCAGCACCGGGCTCCACTAGCCAGGGAGATAATGCCACAGCCGGGGAACACTTTTATATTGGTCCCTGCGGCCGTGGCATTACCCCCCCAACTAGTCACCTCTGGCCGGGGTTCCCTGGAGGAGTGGGACCCCTTAAATCAAGGGGTCCCCCCTCCAGGCACCCAAGGGCCAGGGGTGAAGCCCGGGGCTGTCCCCAGCACCCCTGGGCGGTGGGTGCCGGGCTGATAGCCATAAGTGTTTAAAAAAAAGGTATTGTTTTTTGTTGTGGAACTACAAGGCCCAGCGAGCCTGCCCCGCTTGCTGATACTTGGAGAACCACAAGTACCAGAATGCGGGAAAATAACGGGCCCGCTGGTACCTGTAGTTCTACAACAACAAAAATACCCAAATAAAAACACAACACACACACCGTGAAAGTAAAAATTTATTAAAATACACTTACGCACTCACACATACTTACCTACATCCAACACCGAGAATCACGTCCACTTGTCCAGTAGAATCCAATTAGCGGTACCTGTAAAAATGAGAGAGATTACTCTCCTACATCCCACGCCGAGAATCACGTCCACTTGTCCAGTAGAATCCAATTAGCGGTACCTGTAAAAATGAGAGAAAGAGAGAGAGAGATTACTTACCTACATCCTACGCCGAGAATCACGTCCACTTGAATCCAATAGGGGTACCTGTAAAAATGAGAGATTACTTACCTACATCCCACGGCGAGAATCACGTCCACTTGTCCAGTAGAATCCAATTAGCGGTACCTGTAAAAATGAGAGAGATTACTTACCTACATCCCACGCCGAGAATCACGTCCACTTGTCCAGTAGAATCCAATTAGCGGTACCTGTAAAAATGAGAGAGATTACTTACCTACATCCCACGCCGAGAATCACGTCCACTTGTCCAGTAGAATCCAAATAGGGGTACCTGTAAAAATGAGAGAGAGAAAGAGAGAGAGAGATTACTTATCTACATCCTACGCCGAGAATCACGTCCACTTGAATCCAATAGGGGTACCTGTAAAAATGAGAGATTACTTACCTACATCCCACGCCGAGAATCACGTCCACTTGTCCAGTAGAATCCAAATAGGGGTACCTGTAAAAATGAGAGAGAGAAAGAGATAGAGAGATTACTTACCTACATCCTACGCCGAGAATCACGTCCACTTGAATCCAATAGGGGTACCTGTAGGGAAGAGAGAGAGAGGAAAAAAAGAGAGAGAGAGAGAGAGAACACACACACCGAGTGACACTGAGAGAAAGACTAAGCAGGTGATAAGGTGGGTACACACTGATAGATATATCTGCCGATCAATTGATCTGCAGATATATCTATAGACGGATCGGGAAGTGTGCTGTGCATACACACTGCCCGATCCGGCGGGGACTGACGTCATGAACTGGGCGTGCGTGTACACACGCCCGCCCAGTTCGGCTGTCAATCACCGCCGGCTGCCGCAGCATGTGTATGGGCGGCCAGCTGGTCGCCCGTACACACACAGCGACGCGCCAATATATCGGTAGATTTATTGGTCGTCGGCTGTGCTGCAGGGCTGACGCGATATGTCTGTGAACGACGGGGTTCACAGACATATCGCCCGTACACACTGGCTGACGGACCCGCGATATATCGGCCAGTGTGTACCCACCTTAAGAGACCGACAGAGAGGGAAACAGAAAAATAGAGAAAGAATCAGAACAACAGAAATACAGAGGGGGGGGGGGGGGGGGGGGGGGGCGGGGAGACTGACACTGACCTGGATGAAGGTGCAGCCGGCCTCCAGCTGTTCCTTTTCTTTAGCATCTGCCCAGCGCAGGGAGAGTGTGCCACAGGAGGGGGGGACATCACGGCCTCCAGCTGCTCCTTCACTTAGGCATCGGTCCGGCGCAGGGAGAGCGTGCCTCAGGAGGAGGAAAGGGGGGTGGAAGCGCCCGCACGGCCTCTGTCCGGCGCACGGAGAGTGTGACACAGAAGGCATCACTTACGCTTCAGTCCGGCGCAGGGAGAGTGTGGAGTGTGACACAGGAGGGGGGGGGGGCGGAAGCGCCCGCATCACATCACCGAGGAGCTTACAGCGACGGGAGGTGAGCGCTCATACCGCAGCGTCTGTGTGATTGGACCAGCGGATCCAGCCCTGGATCCGCTGTCCAATCACATGTGCCCCTCTCAACGAGACACTTATTCTAGTGCCGCTTTCACGTCCTTTATCAATGGGCTTTTAGAACCCAGTACTTGGCCCCGCCCCCCCGCATTATCCCCATTCCCATTGACAACGGGAGGCACTGTTATCAGTGCCTCCAAAACAATTTAAATGCCTACAAATGAATACAAAAATATAACGAAGATACTTATGACACAGTATATGTGTCATAAGTATCTCCCTTGTATTGTTTCACTCAGTAATGACAGGGGAGGCACTGCCTCCCCTGACTGCACGTCCCTGCTTTTTATCATGTCCAGAGTCGAATTCCATCTGGTTGGAATATCTTGTATAAGCGACTCCTTATTTTGTCTATGTTGAAATTGTTGTTTTTGTAATTCTGCAGCACTTGCTGGACTGTGTTTAAAGTGGCCTACAACTTTTCTGCATTTGGCCAGGACATTGTCAAACGCACTGTTCTGCAGAGATACTGTGACAGAACGCTGGAGACTGTGCGCAGTGCAGGGGACATGTTCAAAAGGCAGGTGTCTTGCAGCAGCAATCATATTTCTTGCACTATCTGTGCTAAGTGTGCCGACTTTATCTGAAATGTTCCACTCCTGTGCAACATGAATAAAATGTTCAGCGCACGTTTCAGCAAAATGTCTCTCTTCTGTTTTCATTACAGTCAGAGCATGTGAATGTAGCTCCCAGTGTTCATCAATATAATGCACTGTAACTCCGAGGTAATTATGGTTACCCAGCGATGTCCAGTAATCTCCAGTGAGAGCAACATGTGATGCACATTGTAACGCCATCGCTTTTGTAGTCCTCTCATTTTCATACAAGTCATGTATTCTTCTTGTGATGGTGCGTCTTGAGGGAGGCTCATACGTGCTGTCATTCATTGCGATCCTAAGAACGTTCCTCAGACCGACATCTTCGACAATACTAATTGGCCTGCAGTTTGTAGCTATCCACTTCGCTATGTTATTTGTTAGCTTTTCTTGCTTTTGTTTATCTATACTTCTCCCATACGCTGTATCCAATGTAGTCTGCCGAAGCTTCCCTCCACTGTTTGTTTGAGTGGGTGAGTTGCTGGCATCAAGCGTGTGTATTGCATTTAAGTGATACTTCAGACTCGAAGTACTCCGGTGATAAGAAAATTCAGCTTTGCAGTGTTTACAAATAACTTTGGTTTTATCAACTGTGCCATCTGGTAGAGATTTAAAATGAAAATGTCCATGTAAGATTTCGGTTCCTTTCTCCATTTTCTGTGAAAACATTTTTAAATAAATAAAATAAAATTTATAAAAAAAAACTGTATTTTTTGTTTATAGCAGATTAGGGAGTATAATAGCTCAGCAGGGAGACCTTAATGAACGAAGGAGGCCCAAACTTCCAATCCCATCCACTAACTCTCTTGTTAATATAAGCAATATCAGCCCCAATGTACATAAACCCGTCACATCCAGTCCCACAGCGGCGTTGATAGAACCAGCGAATAGCCGCCGGTGAGAAGTGCTTCCTGGTGATAAGAAGTGCTTTCTGCGCTGTCTCTGATACTTGCGCGCCGGTCAGCGCGCACGCTGCGGGACCATTCTCATCCAGTCCCACAGCGGCGCCCGCCAGAGAAGAGAAGGGCTGCCCTGCTCGCTGCAACCCACGCGACCGAGGTTTCTCCTCAGCCGCGTAACTAAGTTACCCAGTTCCGGCCAGCGCGCGCTATGGGATCCCACTCACCCAGTCCCACCGCGGCGCAGCTCCCGCTTGTGAGCTGCGCCGCGGTGGGACTGGGTGAGTGGGATCCCGTAGCGCATGCTGGCCGGAGCTGGGTAACTTAGTTAGAACTTCTAAGTTAATCGCTACCTATCTAACTAAAAACAAAATGCTAAAGAGCAGCTATAAGGGAATCCTATGCCTTTGCTAGGGCTCTGTATAAAAACCAGTACTCACAGAGATATTGTGAAGATGTCTCAGTCTCAAGAGGTTATGGCGGCTGGCGGCTTCCTCTTCTCCGGCGGCATCCAGCGGCTTCTCCATCAAGGGGGTCAGATGAATTACTGCTTCCGGCGGCTTCTTCCGGCGCAGCAGCGTTAACGGCGTTAACAATATTATAGCCGTTATTGCCTTATGGCGTTAATGCGTTAATAACGCGTTATCTTGCCCAGCACTAATATATATATATGTATGCATGTTTAATGTGCTATGTATATGTGTATATGTATGTGTGTGTGTATATATATATATGTGTAGATATATGTATATATATATATATATATACACACACACACACACACACACACACACACACACACACACACACACACACAGACACACTAGTTTTACGGACCCAGCATATACTGGGTCACCTCAGTCCCCACCCCCGTGATTGGCTCCACCCAGTTCTGGAAACCCCCCCATGCAAATCCTGCGTTTGCCACTGGGGTGTCAGGTTGTGGGTTGGTATGTAATCATGAGGGTAGTTAGGGTAGCAGTGGGTAGGGGGGTGTCAGGTGGTGGGTTGGTATGTTATCAGGAGGGTAGTTAGGGCAGCAGTGGGTAGGGAGGATGTCAGGTGGTGGGTTGGTATGTCATCAGGAGGGAAGCTAGGGTAGCAGTGGGTAGGGGGGTGTCAGGTGGTGGGTTGGTATGTAATCATGAGGGTAATTAGGGTAGCAGTGGGTATGGGTGTTGTTAGATGGTGGGTTGGTACATTATCATGAGGGTAGATAGGGCAGCAGAGGGTAGGGGGTGTCAGGTGGTGGGTTGGTATGTAATAAGGAGGGTGGTTAGGGTAGCAGTGGGTAGGGAGGGTGTCAGGTGGTGGGTTGGTATGTAATCAGTAGGGTAGTTAGGGCATCAGTGCGTAGGGAGGGTGTCAGGTGGTGGGTTGATATGTAATCACGAGGGTAGTTAGGGTAGCAGTAGGTAGGGGGGGTGTCAGGTGGTGGGTTGGTGTCTAATCATGAGGGCAGTAAGGGTAGCAGTGGGTAGGGGGGTTGTCAGATGGTGGGTTGGTACGTTATCATGAGGGTAGTTAGGGCAGCAGTGGGTAGGGAGGGTGTGAGGTGGTGGGTTGGTATGTAATCATTAGGGTAGTAAGGGTAGCAGTGGGTAGGGGGGTTGTCAGATGGTGGGTTGGTACGTTATCATGAGGGTAGTTAGGGTAGCAGTGGGTAGGGAGGGTGTGAGGTGGTGGGTTGGTGTCTAATCATTAGGGTAGTAAGGGTAGCAGTGGGTAGGGGGGTTGTCAGATGGTGGGTTGGTACGTTATCATGAGGGTAGTTAGGGCAGCAGTGGCTAGGTCGGGTGTCAGGTGGTGGGTTGGTATGTAATCATTAGGGTAGTAAGGGTAGCAGTGGGTAGGGGGGTTGTCAGATGGTGGGTTGGTACGTTATCATGAGGGTAGTTAGGGTAGCAGTGTGTAGGGAGGGTGTGAGGTGGTGGGTTGGTGTCTAATCATTAGGGTAGTAAGGGTAGCAGTGGGTAGGGGGGTTGTCAGATGGTGGGTTGGTACGTTATCATGAGGGTAGTTAGGGTAGCAGTGGCTAGGTCGGGTGTCAGGTGGTGAGTTGGTATGTAACTATATTGAAAAAAGAACTCAGCTGCGCCATGAAATTGGAAACATGAACAAAAGCTGACGTATGCTGAGATAAATTATAAAGAAAATTTAATATGACAATGAAGGAAATTACATACAATAAAACATATAGTCTGGACATTAAACCTTATAGGGAAAATAGTAAAATACCCTGTACTGGATATCAGATAAAACAAGCACTTGTGGTGTGAGCGGTAACAATATGCAACATTTGTATCCAACAAGTAGAACCAGTATCGTATCCTGGATATGAATGATTAGAATGTGGAGTAATTCATAAGTTTTAGACTGGTAACTGCAGTCCCATGAATGTATTAATGGAGCTCTGGTATGTAGAAATACTCCGATGTCAGATAAAGTCAAAATTACCTCTCCCGTGGGCTGGTTTCTAACCGAGTGTCCTCAGTTAGATTATCCTGCGTTGCCCACCACGTAGCTGTCACTGGGAGGGAGAGTGCAAAGCTTGCACCGGGCGGAGTCCTACACGGAGACGCTGCTGGAGGTATAAAGGAGCCGCTATGGAGACTGAGTTACCAATGCTGCTCGGCGGGCCTCGATGTCAGCTGCGGTGTGCAGAGAATATAAGCCGCTGCAGGGGCTGCAAGGCCAATATCGGTCTATAAATATAGATGAAAGTGCTTGTCGTGCAAAATGCTTGTTAGGCAGAGTGTAGAAATCCAGTAGGTAAAAAATAATTGAGGAGTCCCTCCCAGTGACAGCTACGTGGTGGGCAACGCAGGATACGCAAACCGAGGACGCTCGGTGAGAAACCAGCCCACGGGAGAGGTAATTTTGACTTTATCTGACATCAGAGTATTTCTACATACCGGAGCTCCATTAATACATTCATGTTACTCCACATTCTAATAATTCATTCATATCCAGGATACAATACTGTTGTTGGATACAAATGTTGCATATTGTTACTGCTCACTCCACAAGTGCTTGTTTTATCTGATATCCAGTACAGGGTATTTTACTATTTTCCCTATAAGGTTTAATGTCCAGACTAGGGCCCTCATTCCGAGTTGTTCGCTCGCAAGGCGATTTTAGCAGAGTTACACACGCTAAGCCGCCGCCTACTGGGAGTGAATCTTAGCTTCTTAAAATTGCGAACGATGTATTCGCAATATTGCGATTACAAACTACTTAGCAGTTTCTGAGTAGCTTCAACCTTACTCGGCATCTGCGATCAGTTCAGTGCTTGTCGTTCCTGGTTTGACGTCACAAACACACCCAGCGTTCGCCCAGACACTCCTCCGTTTCTCCAGCCACTCCCGCGTTTTTTCCGGAAACGGTAGCGTTTTTATCCACACGCCCATAAAACGCTGTGTTTCCGCCCAGTAACACCCATTTCCTGTCAATCACACTACGATCGCCGGAGCGAAGAAAAAGCCGTGAGTAAAAATCCTATCTTCATAGCAAATTTACTTGGCGCAGTCGCAGTGCGAACATTGCGCATGCGTACTAAGCAGAAAAACGCTGCGATGCGAAGAAAAATACCGAGCGAATGACTCGGAATGAGGGCCTATATATTTTATTGTATGTAATTTCCTTCATTGTCATATTAAATTTTTCTTTATAATTTATCTCAGCATACGTCAGCTTTTGTTCATGTTTCCAATTTCATTGCGCAGCTGAGTTCTTTTTTTCAATCTAGTTTCCGTCAATTGGGCAAATACACAGTGCCTACACAGCAGCGCATTGAAATTGGGGAATTTTTGTTATAGAATAACTTATTACGAGGCGCTTTCAGCAGATTTTGTTTGTTTTGGTATGTAATTATGAGGGTAGTTAGGGCAGAAATAGGTAGGGAGGGTGTCAGGTGGTGGGTTGGTATGTCATAAGGAGGGTAGTTAGGGTAGCAATGGGTAAGGTGGGTGACAGGTCGTGGGTTGGTATGTTATCATGAGGGTTGTTAGGGCAGCAGTGGGTAAGGGGGGTGTCAGGTGGTGGGTTGGTATGTAATCAGGAGGGTAGTTAGGGTAACAATGGGTAGGGGGGATGTCAGGTGGTTGGTTGGTATGTAATCATAAGGGCAGTTAGGGTAGCAGTGGGTAGGAGGGTGTCAGGTGGTGGGTTGGTATGTAATCATGATGGTTGTTAGGGTAGCAGTGGGTAGGGGGGGTGTCAGGTGGTGGGTTGGTATGTAATCATGAGGGTAGTTAGGGTCACAGTGGCTAGGGGGGTGTCAGGTGGTGGGTAGGTATGTAATCATGATGGTTGTTAGGGTAGCAGTGGGTAGGGGGGTGTCAGGTGGTGGGTTGGTATGTAATCAGGAGGGTAGTTAGGGCAGCAGTGGGTAGGGAGGATGTCAGGTGGTGGGTTGGTATGTAATTATGAGGTTAGTTAGGGTAGCAGTGGGTAGGGGTGTTGTCAGGTGGTGGGTTGGTATGTAATTATGAGGGTAGTTAGGGCAGCAGTGGGTAGGGAGGGTGTCAGGTGGTGGGTTGGTATGTAATCAGGAGGAAAGTTAGGGTAGCAGTGGGTAAGGTGGGTGTCAGGTGGTGGGTTGGTATGTTATCATGAGGGTTGTTAGGGCAGCAGTGGGCAAGGGGGGTGTCAGGTGGTGGGTTGGTATGCAATCAGGATGGTAGTTAGGGTATCAGTAGGTGGGGGGGTGTCAGATGGTGGGTTGGTATGTAATCATGAGGGTAGTTAGGGTAGCAGTAGGTAGGGCGGGTTGTCAGATGGTATGTTGGTTTGTTATCATGAGGGTAGTTAGGGCAGCAGTGGGTAGGGGGGGTGTCAGGTGGTGGGTTGGTATGTAATCATGAGGGAAGCTAGGGTAACAGTGTCTAGGGGGGGTGTCAGGTGGTGGGTTGGTATGTAATTATGAGGGTAGTTAGGGTAGCAGTGGGTAGGAGGGTGTCAGGTGGTGGGTTGGTATGTTATCATGAGGGTAGTTAGGGTAGCAGTGGGAAAGGGGGGTGTCAGGAGGTGGGTTGGTATGTAATCATGAGGGTACTTAGGGCAGCAGTGGGCAAGGGGGGTGTCAGGTGGTGGGTTGGTATGTAATCATGAGGGAAGCTAGGGTAACAGTGTCTAGGGGGGTGTCAGGTGGTGGGTTGGTATGTAATCATGAGGGTAGTTAGGGTAACAGTGGCTAGGGGGGGTGTCAGGTGGTGGGTTGGTATGTAATTATGAGGGTAGTTAGGGCAGCAGTGGATAGGGAGGGTGTCAGGTGGTGGGTTGGTATGTAATCAGGAGGGAATTTAGGGTAGCAGTGGGTAGGGTGAGTGTCAGGTCGTGGGTTCGTATGTTATCATGAGGGTTGTTAGGTCAGCAGTGGGCAAGGGGGGTGTCAGCAGTGGGCAAGGGGGGTGTCAGGTGATGGGTTGGTATGTAATCAGGAGGGTAGATAGGGCAGCAGTGGGTAGGGAGGGTGTCAGGTGGTGGGTTGGTATGAAATCATGAGGGTAGTTCGGGTAGCAGTAGGAAGGGGGGGTGTCAGGTGGTGGGTTGGTATGTAATCAGGAGGGTAGTTAGGGCAGCAGTAAGAAGGGGGGTATCAGGTGGTGGGTTGGCATGTTATCATGAAGGTATTTAGGGTAACAGTGGGTAGGGGGGGTGTCAGGTGGTGGGTTGGTATGTAATCATGAGGGTAGTTAGGGTAACAGTGGCTAGGGGGGGTGTCAGGTGGTGGGTTGGTATGTAATTATGAGGTTAGTTAGGGTAGCAGTGGGTAGGGGTGTTGTCAGGTGGTGGGTTGGTATGTAATTATGAGGGTAGTTAGGGCAGCAGTGGGTAGGGAGGGTGTCAGGTGGTGGGTTGGTATGTAATCAGGAGGAAAGTTAGGGTAGCAGTGGGTAAGGTGGGTGTCAGGTGGTGGGTTGGTATGTTATCATGAGGGTTGTTAGGGCAGCAGTGGGCAAGAGGGGTGTCAGGTGGTGGGTTGGTATGCAATCAGGATGGTAGTTAGGGTATCAGTAGGTGGGGGGGTGTCAGATGGTGGGTTGGTATGAAATCATGAGGGTAGTTAGGGTAGCAGTAGGTAGGGCGGGTTGTCAGATGGTATGTTGGTTTGTTATCATGAGGGTAGTTAGGGCAGCAGAGGGTAGGGGGGGTGTCAGGTGGTGGGTTGGTATTTAATCAGGAGGGTGGTTAGGGTAGCAGTGGGTAGGGGGGTGTCAGGTAGTGGGTTGGTATGTAATCATGAGGGTAGTTAGGGCAGCAGTGGGTAGGGAGGGTGTCAGGTGGATGGGTTGGTATGTAATCATGAGGGTAGTTAGGGCAGCAGTGGGTAGGGAGGGTGTCAGGTGGATGGGTTGGTATGTAATCAGGAGGGTAGTTAGGGTAGCAGTGACTAGGTCAGGGGGTGGGTTGGTATGTAATTATGAGGGTTGTTAGGGTAGCAGTGGGTAGGGTTGTTGTCAGGTGGTGGGTTGGCATGTAATTATGAGGGTAGTTAGGGCAGCAGTGGGTAGGGAGGGTGTCAGGTGGATGGGTTGGTATGTAATCATGAGGGTAGTTAGGGCAGCATTGGCTAGGGGGGTGTCAGGTGGTGGGTTTATATGTTATCATGAAGGTATTTAGGGTAACAGTGGGCAGGGGGGGTGTCAGGTAGTGGGTTGGTATGTAATCATGAGGGTAGTTAGGGTAACAGTGGCCAGGGGGGGTGTCAGGTGGTCGGTTGGTATGTAATTATGAGGTTAGTAAGGGTAGCAGTGGGTAGGGGTGTTGTCAGGTGGTGGGTTGGTATATAATTATGAGGGTAGTTAGGGCAGCAGTGGGTAGGGAGGGTGTCAGATGGTGGGTTGGTATGTAATCAGGAGGGAAGTTAGGGTAGCAGTGGGTAAGGTGGGTGTCAGGTTGTGGGTTGTTATGTTATCATGAGGGTTGTTAGGACAGCATTGGGCAAGGGATGTGTCAGGTGGTGGGTTGGTATGCAATCAGGAGGGTAGTTAGGGTATCAGTAGGTGGGGGGGTGTCAGATGGTGGGTTGTTATGTAATCATGAGGGTAGTTAGGGTAGCAGTAGGTAGGGCGGGTTGTCAGATGGTATGTTGGTTTGTTATCATGAGGGTAGTTAGGGCAGCAGTGGGTAGGGAGGGTGTCAGGTGGTGGGTTGCTATGTTATCAGGAGCGTAGTTAGGGTAGCAATGGGTAGGGTGGGTGACAGGTCGTGGGTTGGTATATTATCATGAGGGTTGTTAGGGCAGCAGTGGGTAAGGGGGGTGTCAGGTGGTGGGTTGGTATGTAATCAGGAAGGTAGTTAGGGTAGCAGTGGGTAGCGAGGGTGTCAGGTGGTGGGTTGGTATTAATCATGAGGGTAGTTAGGGTAGCAGTGGGTAGGGAGGGTGTCAGGTGGTAGGTTGGTATGTAATCATGAGGGTAGTTAGGGTAGCAGTGGGTAGGGGGGTGTCAGGTGGTGGGTTGGTATGTAATAATGAGGGTAGTTAGGGTAGCAGTAGGTAGGGGGGTGTCAGGTGGGGGGTTAGGATGTAATCATGAGGGTTGCTATGGTAACAGTAGCTAGGGGGTGTCAGGTGGTGGGTTGGTATGTAATCATGAGGGTTGTTAGGGTAGCAGTGGGTAGGGGGGTTTCAGGTGGTGGGTTGGTATGTAATCAGGAGGGTAGTTAGGGTAGCAGTGGGTAGGGAGGGTGTCAGGTGGGGGTTTGGTATGTAATCATGAGTGTTGTTAGGGTAACAGTGGGTAGGGGGTGTCAGGTGGTGGGTTGGTATGTAATCAGGAGGGCATTTAGGGCAGCAGTGGGTAGGGAGGGTGTCAGGTGGTGGGTTGGTATGTAATCAGGAGGGTAGTTAGGGTAGCAGTTGATAGGGGGGTGTCAGGTGGTGGGTTGGTATGTCATCATGAGGGTAGTTAGGGTAGTAGTAGGTAGGGTGTGTGTCAGGTGGTGGGTTGGTATGTCATCATGAGGGTAGTTAGGGTAGTTGTAGGTAGGGTGTGTGTCAGGTGTTGGGTTGGTATGTAATCATGAGGGTAGTTAGGGTAGCAGTAGGTAGGGTGTGTGTCAGGTGGTGGGTTGGTATGTAATCATGAGGGTAGTTAGGGTAGCAGTTGATAGGGGGGTGTCAGGTGGTGGGTTGGTATGTCATCATGAGGGTAGGTAGGGTAGCAGTAGGTAGGGTGTGTGTCAGGTGGTGGGTTGGTATGTAATCATGAGGGTAGTTAGGGTAGCAGTAGGTAGGGTGTGTGTCAGGTGGTGGGTTGGTATGTAATCATGAGGGTAGTTAGGTTAGCAGTTGATAGGGGGGTGTCAGGTGGTGGGTTGGTATGTCATCATGAGGGTAGTTAGGGTAGCAGTTGGTAGGATGTGTGTCAGGTGGTGGGTTGGTATGTAATCATGAGGGTAGTTAGGGTAGCAGTAGGTGGGGACAGGGCCGGCGCTGACCGCTCAGCAAGGTCCTGCAAAGCAGGTAGGCGCTGGGCTGGAGAGGCGCTCTCCCCGCTCTGCGACCTTACTGATGTGCACTATTGCTGCCGGCTGCCAGCGCCTATCACTCTGACAGGCAGTAGCAGCGTCGGCAGCAGGAAGAGCGGCTCCCCCTCCCTTCCTCCTCACTGACGAAGGGTCACTGTCCTCCCTGTTGCTGCCGCTGCTGCCAGCACTTATCACACTTACAACAGGCAGCAGCGGCACCAGCAGCATGAAGAGATGTGCTGCGGAAACGTAATTAGCATGCGCCTGCCCGCCCAGAGAGACAACACTAGCACAGTGCGGTCACCCCCCCTCCCCCCCGTCGCTACCGTGTCACTTGGTCCTGTCTGTTGGCCCCGCCTCCCTTTTCCGCCATCTCTATGTCATTATGTGCGCTGCGCCTGTCCTTCCCTGTCTCCAGAGCCGGCCTTAGCTATAGGCAGGCTAGGCATTTGCCTAGGGCATCCAAGCATGTCAAGGGGCATCCAAGCATGTCCCTGCAGTATCTCATGCTGGGAGGGACAGTCTGCAAACTAACTGTTACTTTCCAAATGTATTCAATCAGTACTGGTATACACTGCTGTTTACATTTGTCAAATAAAATGCACATTCTCCCTTAAAGTTCTTTAAACTCCCTCCGACATGCTTGAATGCCCCTGACTTGTGAGACCTCAGACAGACAGCAGAAGCCCAGTAACTGCAATTCCTGGACCTTTGACATTTTCACTGACTATATAAGGTTATTATTGGATGGCTCCTTGTGTTACCACATGTGTATTTGGAAGACTGCTTCACATAAATCTGACATCACCTATACTGCTTGTGCACATGGGAGAAGGGGACCCTGCTGCTATCCTGTGTGTGTCCCTTATCCCTGTGCAAACCCCAGGTGTCTGCAGGGACATAACATGGGCAGTGTTCTCCTCACACTTTATTTCCTACTCAGTCCATGCCGTAAAATTCTCCTGCCAGGATCGCATACCCTGTGAGGTCACATCCCTTGTACAGGTGCCCCTTTAACGGGTGCAAGCGCAAGCATGCACCCACCCACCCATCCTGCCACCCCCATCTCAAAAAACGCAGTCACGGATCCAGGGAGCTGCATGGGCGCACGCCGCACACACTGACTGCAAGCACGCCAGAAAGCAAAATAAAGTTTTATAAAAAAAACTACTAGCATTACTAATGTGGGGCATATGTGTCAGGTGCATTACTGTGTGGAATTCTGTGTATTATGGGCATTACTGTGTGCCATTATGCAGGGTTGAACTGGCACACGGGGTAACCCCCCGGACCCCGGTGGGCCCCACTGCCTAAATGTTGCTGGGTCAGATGCAGAACTAGCGGCGGTACTAGGGGGCACCAGACAAAATTTTGCCTAGGGCATCAAATTGGCTAGGGCCGGCTCTGCCTGTCTCTGAGCCTCCGAGGAGCAGACAGAGTACAGAGGCAGGGCAAAAGAGTGAACAGGGCTTGTTTCCTGGACGCTGAGGCAGGGGGGGCACTGACTGCTGCAGATCTATGGGACCCATCACACATTGCAGCTGAGATGTGCTGGCAGAGGGAGTCCACCAGCCACAGCCAGCCTCTAAACACGGCAGGAGCTAGGACCCAGCGACTGCAGCACAGGAGATTGGACCAATCGGAGACTGTGCTGAAGTTCATTTCATAGTGCGGAAAACTGAAAACCATGGCTTCAGCAGGAGGAGGACCTCCATCCCTAAGAGTAGACTAACAGTAGCAGCCAGAGGTATGAATCCTGCTAGTATTAAAAGGGATCTGGGTGCTTAGAGGAATAAAGAACATTTTCCCTGGAGCTGTGCGAGGTGGTCAGCCTCACTAGTGAACAGAAAGTGTCTAAACACTGGCGTCTCCCTCCCTCACTGCCCCTGGTCTCTGTGTCTCTCTGGTCTGTCTTTCTATTTCTCCCTGGTGTCTCCCTCTCTCTCTGTCCCTGATCTGTGTCTCTCTGTGCCCCAGGTCTTTCCATGCTGCAGCAGAACCCCCTCCCCGCCCCCTGTCTCTCACTCACTGCCTCTACTGCCTCTGGTCTCTCTCTCTCTACCTCTCTAAGCCAATGGTCTTCCCCTCTCTTTCTGCCCCTGGACTGTCTCTCACCCTCTGCCCTGGTCTGTGTGTCCCTCTCTCTCTCTCTCTCTCTCTGCTCCTGGTCTCTCCCTCCCTCTCTGCTCCTAGTCTCTGTGTTTTTCTCACTTTGGTGTGTCTCGCTCTGTCCCTGAGCTGTGTCTCTCTGTGCCCCTGCACTCCCCCCCCCCAATCTCTCTCCCTCAGTGGGTAGGGAGGGTGTCAGGTGGTGGGTTGGTATGTAATCAGGAGGGTAGTTAGGGTAGCAGTGGCTAGGGGGGTGTAAGGTGGTGGGTTGGTATGTAATCAGGAGGGTAGTTAGGGTAGCAGTGGCTAGGGGGGTGTCAGGTGGTGGGTTGGTATGTAATCAGGAGGGTAGTTAGGGTAGCAGTGGCTAGGGGGGTGTCAGGTGGTGGGTTGGTATGTAATCATGAGGGTAGTTAGGGTAGCAGTGGGTAGGGGGGTGTCAGGTGGTGGGTTGGTAAGTAATCAGGAGGGTAGTTAGGGTAGCAGTGGCTAGGGGGGTGTCAGGTGGTGGGTTGGTATGTTATCAGGATGGTAGATGGGGTAGCAGTGGGTAGGGGAGGTGTCAGGAGGTGGGTTGGTATGTAATCATGAGGGTAGTTAGGGTAGCAGTGGGTAGGGGTGTTGTCAGGTGGTGGGTTGGTATAATATCAGGAGGGTAGTTAGGGCAGCAGTGGCTAGGGGGGTGTCAGGTGGTGGGTTGGTATGTAATCAGGAGGGTAGTTAGGGTAGCAGTGGCTAGGGGGGTGTCAGGTGGTGGGTTGGTATGTAATCAGGAGAGTAGTTAGGGTAGCAGTGGCTAGGGGGGTGTCAGGTGGTGGGTTGGTATGTTATCAGGATGGTAGATGGGGTAGCAGTGGATAGGGGAGGTGTCAGGAGGTGGGTTGGTATGTTATCATGAGGGTAGTTAGGGTAGCAGTGGGTAGGGGGGTGTCAGGTGGTGGGTTGGTATGTTATCAGGATGGTAGATGGGGTAGCAGTGGATAGGGGAGGTGTCAGGAGGTGGGTTGGTATGTTATCATGAGGGTAGTTAGGGTAGCAGTGGGTAGGGGGGTGTCAGGTGGTGGGTTGGTATGTTATCAGGATGGTAGATGGGGTAGCAGTGGATAGGGGAGGTGTCAGGAGGTGGGTTGGTATGTTATCATGAGGGTAGTTAAGGTAGCAGTGGGTAAGGGGGGTGTCAGGTGGTGGGTTGGTATGTAATCAAGAGGGTAGTTAGGGTAGCAGTGGGTAGCGAGGGTGTCAGGTGGTGGGTTGGTATGTAATCAGGAGGGTAGTTAGGGTAGCAGTGGCTAGGGGGGTGTCAGGTGGTGGGTTGGTATGTAATCAGGAGGGTAGTTAGGGTAGCAGTGGCTAGGGGGGTGTCAGGTGGTGGGTTGGTATGTTATCAGGATGGTAGATGGGGTAGCAGTGGGTAGGGGAGGTGTCAGGAGGTGGGTTGGTATGTTATCATGAGGGTAGTTAGGGTAGCAGTGGGTAGGGGTGTTGTCAGGTGGTGGGTTGGTATGTAATCAGGAGGGTAGTTAGGGCAACAGTGGGCAGTGCACTCTGTGCCAGCATCCCTCAGCCTCCCCTCGTCTGCCCCACATGCTAAGAGGCTTACAAAGTCATCAGCTACCTTTTCTGGAGACTTTGGCCATCAGACCTGGGCTTTGCAGTGAGCACTTTCGTCATATAAACCAGGCTAGGCTGCCAAAGTCTACAGGAAGTAAAAAAGAGGCCTCCGAAATCTTCGGGTCCAGGCACAGACGGAAACACATAGACCTCCCTAGGTCTCTCTCTAGAAGCTGGGGAGGTCCTTTCAAAATTTTGCTGTGGGGCCCTCAAATCTCTAGTTACCACCCTACACACTGGCATTGTGGGGATTACAGCTCCACTCATAAGGTTCAAACCATTTGTAATTAGCTGGATTACATTGATGAAAGGGATGTAGTCAATATCCCGGTGCTCACCATCCCGATGGTCAGAATGACGGCTGTGGAATCCCGATGGTCAGAATGACGGCTGTGTGATCCCGATGGTCAGAATGGCGGCTGTGGGATCCCGATGGTCAAAATCTTGACTGTGACTATTAGGGTTAGGCACTAGGCTGAGGTTAGGGTAAGGCTGCGAACGGGTACAATTAGGGCTAGGCTGCAGGAGGAGATAGTTAGAGTTAGGATGCCAAAGGGGGAGGTTGAGGTTAAGCTGCGGGAGGGGTGGGTTAGAATACTCACACATATCCATCAGGATTTTGACCGCTGCCGGGAGATTCTGACAGTCGGGATGATGAACGCTGGGATATCATATCCAATCCTGATGAAACATGGGCTGTTTCTGAGAGTGTAGTATGGCTGACCGGCGGTCAGCATACCGACGCCGGGATCCCGGAAGCATACTGACGCCGGGATCCCAGCGGGGAGGGGCAATTCGAGCAAGCCCCTTGTGGGCTTGCTGCACTCGCCACGCTACAGGCTCGGTGGCGACCTGCGTCGCCACGGGTTCTATTCCAACTCTATGGGTGTCGTGGACACCCACGAGTGGAAATAGTCCCTGTTGGTCGGCATACCAACCGTCGGGATAATGAGTGGGCGGGATTTTGGTGGAGGTCATGTGACTGTCGGTGTCCTGACCGCCGGTCACATGAATACCACCCGTTTCTGAGGGTGTACAAGGCCTGTGTCAGAGAAGGATGCAGTGTTGGTTCCATGGTTGTGCTATTATTATTCTTTTGCGAATATGCAAAAAGTCCTGGAAACGCTTACTGCGCTGGCGGGAACCCAAATGTCCTATGGTATTCGCCATTGTGTATGGCATCGCTAACACTTGAGAATGGGTTTGTGATCCCTGAGGGCTTCAGAGTGGAGACTGAAAAGTGTCCTACAGTGAGCGCAAATAGTGGTCAGTTGATGGGCGTGTTATGGGTGTGTCTGGGAACAAGGACTGAGATCTCCTGGTCTCTCTTTAGTAGATGCGGCAGCCGACTGCGGCCACCCCGTGGTTCATGCAGCCGTCCGATGGTGTCGCAGATTATTCGATGCTGCATCCTACATTACTTATGAAAGCAGGAAGTGTGACGCCCCCTGCGGCATTACCATATCAGAACTGTCGCCGCTGCTTCCATGTGAGCAGCAGTGATAGCTACTCAGTCCACATCTGAATCAGGCCCCCCTGCGCTATGGTGCATTGGGTCTGAGGCAGCAGTGCAGAAGTACCTCAGCGGCAGTGAGGCATCGCAGCAAGACACAGTCTAGGGTTTTTGCCTATTTGCCAAATGCCACACACTGCTGGTGGTCTATCGCTGGCTATTGAGAGTCTTCACAGGCGACATTCACCCCCCCCCCCCCTTTGCAGCAGTGCCGTAACTAGGCATTTTAGCGCTGTGTGCAAGAAACGTCATTGGCGCCCCGCCTTATGTAAAATATGGGCAGTGCGCGCCTTAGGCGTGCACAAAAAAATTAGGGGCATGGCTTCATGGGGAAGGGGTGTGGCCACAAAATAATACCAATTCATACTACGGTGCACAGTAGTCTCCATTATTCAAATGACGCCGCACAGTAGTGCCACTACTCCAGGTAGAGCCCCTTTTACACATTACTGCAGCCAGTCCCCCTTTTTACACATTACTGCAGCCAGTCCCCCTTTTTACACATTACGGCAGACAGTGTCAGCCTTTTTACACATTATGGCACACAGCTCCCCCCTTTTTACACATTACGGCAGACAGCGTCCCCCTTTTTACACATTACGGCAGACAGCATCCCCTTTTTACATATTACGGCAGACAGTGTCCCCCTTTTTACACATTACGGCAGACAGTCCCCTTTTTTACACATTATGGCAGGCAACGTCCCCTTTTTACACATTACGGCAGACAGTCCCCTTTTTTACACATTACGGCAGACAGCGTCCCCTTTTTACACATTACGGCAGACAGCGTCCCCTTTTTACACATTATAGCAGACAGTCCCCTTTTTTACACATTACGGCAGACAGTGTCCCCTTTTTACATATTACGACAGACATCGTCCCCTTTTTACACATTATAGCAGACAGGGTCCCCTTTTTTACACATTACGGCAGACAGTCCCCTTTTTTACACATTACGGCAGACAGCGTCCTCTTTTTACACATTACGGCAGACAGTGTCCCCTTTTTACACATTATAGCAGACAGTCCCCTTTTTTACACATTACGGCAGACAGCGTCCCCCTTTTTACACATTACGGCAGGCAGCGTCCCCTTTTTACATATTACGGCAGACAACGTCCCCCTTTTTACACATTATGGCAGACAGTGTTGCACTTTTTACATATTACGCCAGACAGCGCCTTCCTTTTTACATATTACGGCAGACAGCATCCCCCTTTATACACATTACGGCAGACAGCGTGCCCTTTTTACACATTATGGCAGAGAGCGTCCCCCTTTTACACATTACGGCAGACAGCGTCAATTTGACTCATTACAAGCTGCTGACATAGTTGCTGGCCGTGCGCCCTCAGGGCGACTGCGCTGTGTGCCAGGCACACCTGGCACACACGTAGTTACGGCTTTGCTTTGCAGTTTAGTATGGAAAGCTGTGAATAACGTTATCTGGGGGTGTCCACAAGAAAAACTGTTTTATTATTAAAATAGCATTTTTTCACTCTTTTTAATTACTTTTTAATTGTTGAATCTGGATTTGGAATCCTTAGTAATTGGCATCCATTTACGTGCACATGCAATAAGCCGGCTCAAACGTGTGCCCCCTGGCACCCAACTGGCCTGGCAAGTGGTAAGATGACTCACCGCTGGCGGCCAGTGCTGCTGGGGAGCTGAGCATCCTTCAGCTGCACAGTTACTTTATCATGATTAATATTCCCATAAAGAATAAGAAGAGATAGAAAATCTGCTGTTTGGAGTAGCCATAATGAATACAGCCCCTTGCGAAATTTTAGTCTTCCAAGATTAGACACTGATACTGTCTCACACAGGATAGTACAATCTCTGCAGTGAAGTATGGCGGACATTTACTAAGCAGTGATAAGAGTGGAAAAGTGAGCCAGTGGAGAAGTTGTCCCATCAACCCAGGGCTGTTTCTAGCATATTTGGCTCCCAGTGCGAGATTTCAAAATGCGCCCCCCACCCTATTGACGTAAAAAAAGAAATGCGCCCCCCCCATAGCTATAAAAAAAATCCATGCGTGCGTGCTCCCGACAAGGGGCGTGGCCTCATTAAAATGGGCGTGGTCTCATCTGATATCACGGCCGCCACAGGGAATTAAAAAAAAAATCAAAAGTCCCCATTTTTCACAGTACGGCAGGCAAGACTCCCCATTTTACACATTACGCAGGCAAGACTCCCCATTTTACACATTACGGCAGGCAAGACTCCCCATTTTACACAGTGCGGCAGGCAAAAGTCCCTATTTTACACATTACAGCAGGCACGTGTCCCCATTTTACACAGTGCAGCAGGCAAGAGTCCCTATTTTACACATTACGCAGGCAAGACTCCCCATTTTACACATTACGGCAGGCAAGTGTCCCCATTTTACACATTACGGCAGGCAAGTGTCCCCATTTTACACAATACGGCAGGCAAGAGTCCCCATTTTACACATTATGGCAGGCAAGTGTCCCCATTTTACACAATACGGCAGGCAAGAGTCCCCATTTTACACATTATGGCAGGCACGTGTCCCCATTTTACACAGTACGGCAGGCAAGAGTCCCCATTTTACACATTACGGCAGGCAAGAGTCCCCATTTTACACATTACAGCAGGCACGTGTCCCCATTTTACACAGTACGGCAGGCAAGTGTCCCCATTTTACACATTACGGCAGGCAAGAGTCCCCATTTTAAACAGTATGGCAGGCAAGTGTCCCCATTTTAAACAGTACGGCAGGCAAGTGTCCCCATTTTACACAGTACGACAGGCAAGAGCTCCCATTTTACACATTACAGCAGGCAAGTGTCACCATTTTACACAGTGCGGCAGGCAAGTGTCCCCATTTTAAACAGTACAGCAGGCAAGTGTCCCCAATTTACACAGCACGGCAGGCAAGTGTCCCCATTTTACACAGCACGGCAGGCAAGTGTCCCCATTTTACAGAGTACGGCAGGCAGGTGTCCCCCATTTTACAGAGTACGGCAGGCAAGTGTCCCAATTTTACAGAGTACGGCAGGCAAGTGTCCCCATTTTACACATTACGGCAGGCAAGAGTCCCCATTTTAAACAGTATGGCAGGCAAGTGTCCCCATTTTAAACAGTACGGCAGGCAAGTGTCCCCATTTTACACATTACGGCAGGCAAGAGTCCCCATTTTAAACAGTATGGCAGGCAAGTGTCCCCATTTTAAACAGTACGGCAGGCAAGTGTCCCCATTTTACACAGTACGACAGGCAAGAGCTCCCATTTTACACATTACAGCAGGCAAGTGTCACCATTTTACACAGTGCGGCAGGCAAGTGTCCCCATTTTAAACAGTACAGCAGGCAAGTGTCCCCAATTTACACAGCACGGCAGGCAAGTGTCCCCATTTTACACAGCACGGCAGGCAAGTGTCCCCATTTTACAGAGTACGGCAGGCAGGTGTCCCCCATTTTACAGAGTACGGCAGGCAAGTGTCCCAATTTTACAGAGTACGGCAGGCAGGTGTCCCCATTTTACACAGCACGGCAGGCAAGTGTCCCCATTTTGCAGAGTACGGCAGGCAGGTGTCCCCATTTTACACAGCACGGCAGGCAAGTGTCCCCATTTTACAGAGTACGGCAGGCAGGTGTCACCCATTTTACAGAGTACGGCAGGAAAGTGTCCCCATTTTACAGAGTACGGCAGGCAGGTGTCCCAATTTTACACAGGACGGCAGGCAAGTGTCCCCATTTTACAGAGTACGGCAGGCAGGTGTCCCCATTTTACACAGCACGGCAGGCAAGTGTCCCCATTTTATAGAGTATGGCAGGCAAGTGTCCCCATTTTACAGAGTACGGCAGGCAGGTGTCCCCATTTTACACAGTACGGTAGCCAAGTGTCAAGTGGGGGAAGGGAGGAAGGGAGAGGGAGGGGGGGAGAGAGAGAGACTACTTACACATGAAGAGGATGTTCCCGCTCTTCGGGTCGGGCCGCCTCCTCCTTCCAGCTTGTCTGCTTCTCCTCCCTCTTTCCGAGTACTCCTGCTTGGGGGGCGGGGTTTCACGTGAGAATGCTGATTTTCATACAGGACTAAAAGCAACACTTTAAAAAAACATTTCATACACTTTAAATGAAGCCGCTGCGGCCGCTATACTTAATCCGCAACCTACAGAATTTTTACACCGTTAGCCTACAGAGTCCCGTACAGAGTACGGACTTTGCATACAAACACTGCGCTGGCTGTACAAAGTACACACAGCGCGTACACACCCAATGATACACCGTGAACCCTTAACAGCTATGCAATGCGATAATAATACACTTTAAACCTTAGCAGGGAAAGGAAGACACGACACCAGATTGTAATTAAACTACTGGGTTCCGACACCACAGCGTATTATTACTGAAAGGGGGTTACAATAACAAAGCAATACAATACAAAAGAATAATGGCTACAGTCAATGATATATACTTGTTTTGGATTTCGCCGCGCTACCCAGTCTGGTCCTCGGTCATCTAGATAGATAACTTTGTGAGTCTTGTGTGACCAGGCCTGCAGCAGGCATCTTTTATACAGTAGATCAAAACATAATACAATAGACACTGTGTGCTCTTCTTCCATTGGTTCGGGGGTGGGACATATCCTGTGCACCGGAGATCATTGGTCAGCTCAAGAAGTGGGCGATGGCTAGGACCTGAGATGTGGTTTCTGTTGTTTGCATCTGAGTTCCCGCCCGATGACCAGTTAAACCCATCACATTAATCATACATAAATCTGGTATTATTAATAACTTAATGTGGTAATATATAATAATATTCTTATTCCCATCAGATTAATGTTTACATGACTCTGAACAATATGAACCCTCACATGATATGATTATCTATTTCCATCCTCAAGATATACATATATCCACATATATCCATATACTCCTATATATATATATATATATATATATATATGTATACAACACACATATTCCTGCTATTACAATTTGTTAGGAATTATATATATATATATATATATATACAAACACATACATCTCCAAGAGTTTAAACTATGAATGTTAATATCTCAGATTTCTAAATGTCTGGTTTGTATTTTGGTTAGCTATTTGCTAATTGAGTTTCTCCCAGTTTAGGTTCCTGGGTATTGTCTCTTCGTTTGTTTTTGTCTTCAGGTGAGACAATGACAATCCAGTACTTATTGTTTTAAATAGAAACTCGGCTACCCTAGTAAACAAAGGTGTTTGCCTTCTTCATAGAATTCCAAAGCTTAGTGTAAATAAGGCCATTGTATTTTAGTCTCTGGGAGTTTTAATTTATGTGTGACCGATCTTCATGCTATTTAGAAGAAAAAGTAGACAGTGTGGGATTTACGCAATATATAGATTAGATTTATGATATGTCTTTGTGGCTTTTCCATGCGAGTACAAATTCCACTGTAATTACTCATACCATGCTCTAATGCGCAGGACCGTGGGACCGACCATACGCAATTTGCGATTATGTACACGCACAGCCGAACACGCACGCACACGGAGGCCATCTATGTGGTGTTTGTATGTAATGTGTGTGTCGTAATATTTTCTGACTTCGATACACGGAATGACGCTATTGCAACCGCGTCATTTCGTGAAACTCTGCCCCCCGAGCAGGAGTACTTGGGAGGAGGGGGAGACAAGGAGCCGCAAAGTGCCATGGCGGGCGCCCCGTGCGGTTGCATGGCTCGCCTGCTGCAAGAAACGGCACTGCATCAACCAATAAGCAGCTCTGTATCATTTTGTAGTATGCAAATTATAGATGTTACTTCAGTGCTGATTGGTTGCGTGGGCAACTTCTCCACTGGCTAACTTTTCTGCTCTTATCACTGCTTAATAAATGTCCCCCTAAGTCACAGTCTGGCAGTGAATCAGCGTGCAGTTAATGGATTCTGATTTGCTGCCATACTGTCTACCAATGATGGCTCAGCTATGAATGACTGCAGGCTACTGCCTCCATCACCACATAGTAAGTCACAGGTTCCGGAGCAGTGTTGGATGGAAACAAGAGGACCCAGGCACCAGGGGCTGGCTGGCAACTTTCAGCCTGGGGGGCAGACTCAAGCAAGTGGCCCGTCTTTCCACTGGGAATCTGTAGTCAGGTGGCCCAGGAACACTTAAATTGCACTGGCTCGGGGGGCAGATGGCACCCTGCCCCCCTGCCCAGCCAGCCCGTGCCAGGCCCCCAGGACTAAGAGGCACAAGTAAGAAAGTCCCCCTGACCTCGTGCTACGGTTACTAGATAAAATAAGCCAGAGCAGAGATGTTTTTTCCTGTAAGCCTTAGGAGTCCTTTGAGTTTATTGGGGATCTGTATGCAAAATTGTTGACTCAACTTGTAAAATCCATTAGTGCAGTTATTAAATTCCTGTTTTTTAAAAAAAATCATACACTCGTTTGGTGCCTCCCTGCTAAGTGCACATTTGGCTCTGTCGAACAAATCCAACTAATTAAGTTGGTAAACAAGAAAACTGTGAACCATAAATAAAACACATACTGTACCAATCAACAGCGTCCCATTACTTACCTAATGTAACAGATTGCTATAACCTAGATAACCCCGCTGGTTCCCCGATCCCCTGTCCCTCAGCCTGGTGGTGTTTAGGTTATGTTTAGAGATGTGCAGTGGGCATTTTTTCGTGTTTTGGTTTTGGATTCGGATCCGCGGTCGTGTTTTGGATTCGGATGCGTTTTGGCAAAACCACCCTTTCGGGTTTTGGATTCGGATGTGTTTTGGATTCGGGTGATTTTTAAAAAAAAACTCAAAAACAGCTAAAATCATAGAATTTGGGGGTAATTTTTATCCTATAGTATTATTAACCTCAATAACAATAATTTCCACTCATTTCCAGTCTATTCTGAACACCTAACACCTCACAATATTATTTTTAGTCCTAAAATTTGCACCGAGGTCGCTGGATGACTAAGCTAAGCGACCCAACTGGGCGGCACAAACACCTGGCCCATCTAGGAGTGGCACTGCAGTGTCAGACAGGATGGCACTTAAAAAAATAGTCCCCAAACAGCACATGATACAAAGAAAAAAAGAGGTGCACTGTGGTTGCTGGATGGCGGTAGCTGGATGCTAAACTAAACTTGTGGCGACACAAACACCTGGCCCATCTAGAATTAGACTCCATTATCATGTGAATTATAAGGCAATGTCACTGGAGTTATTCGTTATAATCAATGGAATTATTGGTCCAAATCACTGGAAGAAAATGACAAAATCACTAGAATTAAAAGCCAGTATCACAGGAATTATTTGTTCTAATCAATGGTATTATTGGTCCAAATCACTGGAAGAAAATTACAAAATCACTGGAATTAAATGGCAGTAATGTCGGGAATTATATCAAATGGCAGTACCACTGGGCATACACGGAAGTGTCAGACAGGATGGCACTTTTAAAAAAAATAGTCCCCAAACAGCACATGATGCAAAGAATAGAGAAAAAGAGGTGCACTGACACTGAGCACTGACCAGTGATACTGAGCACTGATGATACTACTGAGCAGTGATACTGAGCACTGATGATACTACTGAGCAGTGATACTGAGTACTGACACTGAGCAGCACAAGACACTGAGCACTGACCAGTGATTCTGAGCACTGATGATACTACTGAGCAGTGATACTGAGCACTGATGATACTACTGAGCAGTGATACTGAGAACTGACACTGAGCAGCACAAGACACTGAGCACTGACCAGTGATTCTGAGCACTGATGATACTACTGAGCAGTGATACTGAGCACTGATGATACTACTGAGCAGTGATACTGAGAACTGACACTGAGCAGCACAAGACACTGAGCACTGACCAGTGATTCTGAGCACTGATGATACTACCGAGCAGTGATACTGAGCACTGATGATACTACTGAGCAGTGATACTGAGAACTGACACTGAGCACTGACCAGTGATTCTGAGCACTGATGATACTACTGAGCAGTGATACTGAGCACTGATGATACTACTGAGCAGTGATACTAAGAACTGACACTGAGCAGCACAAGACACTGAGCACTGACCAGTGATTTTCAGCACTGATGATACTACTGAGCAGTGATACTGAGCACTGATGATACCACTGAGCAGTGATACTGAGAACTGACAGTGAGCAGCACGATGCAGCACAAGACACTGAGCACTGATACTGAGCAATAATACTGAGAACTGACACTGAGCAGCACAAGGCACTGACCAGTGATACTGAACACTGATGATATTACTGAGCAGTGATACTGTGCACTGATGATACTACTGAGCAGTGATACTGAGAACTGACACTGAGCAGCACGATGCAGCACAAGACACTGAGCACTGACCAGTGATACTGAGCACTGATGATACTACTGAGCAGTGATACTGAGCACTGATGATACTACTGAGCAGTGATACTGAGAACTGACACTGAGCAGCACGATGCAGCACAAGACACTGAGCACTGACCAGTGATACTGAGCACTGATGATACTACTGAGCAGTGATACTGAGCACTGACGATACTACTGAGAACTGACACTGAGCAGCACGATGCAGCACAAGACACTGTACTAGTATTAGTATTAGTGAGCAGCACAAAAGCACTCTGGAATTGTCACCCCCCAGATACCACTGTGACTGGAATGATGATGACCGATGCACAGTCACAGGATGCTACTACCACAGCACCCTACAGCAGCAAGATGCAGCACAAGACACTGTAGTAGTATTACTGAGCAGCTGTTATGCACACCAGTGCCTGCAGGAATGTACTGGTGTCTGAACTGTTATGCACACCAGTGCCTGCAGGAATGTACTGGTGTTTGAACTGTTTTGCACACCAGTGCCTGCAGGAATGTACTGGTGTCTGAACGGATAGGGATGCAAAACAAATGAACTCACAGACAGACTGGGGAATATGACATTACGTACACAGAAGGTGATAGGGTAACAAAATAAACACAAAGTGAACAGAGATGCCCAGAGGCTAAGAAACTGGGTGTCTCCCTAGTATTAGTAATGCTCAGATGGAAAAAGCAAGATGTTGTGTTTTAATACGTAGAGAACCCGAAATGCTGTTGCTAAGGGCAACAGCAAAACCCTAAAGGGTTACCAACGGGTGTGGCAGTAAACTCCTTGGTCAGAGATGGAATGATAGACACAAGGAGAGTCTCCACAATCCTAATCCTCACTTGCAGTGCACAGGTTCAGCTTACTGCCGCTAAACTGACCCCTGAACACCTTGCACAGTGAGACAGGATTTAGGCAGGCAAATCTGAGAATACAGCCGCAAACTTGCTAAGTTCACAGAGTAGCAAAAGAACCCCAGCAAGTTAAACGACTGACTCCAGTCTTACTGCTAGGTCTGGATTGGCAGAGTGTAATACCAAATCCCCAGGCCTATTTGCAGTAAGCAACAACAAATACAAAGCTACACAGTACTGGCTAACTTTTAGGAACTGACTAACCAACAAAGATTCAGCAGCATCTGCTTAACCTGAGAAGAGGCCTTATATAGCAGGTGCTGTCCACGCCCCACTCAGACCTCACAGACTGTGAGCACAAAAACCAGCACCGGATCCCCTGCCGTGCACAGAGCCTGTAACCACTGCACAGCAAAAGACCCGAACCGGAGTATCAGCTGCGCTCAGGTTACTCCGCTAGCACTTGTCTCCCGGTTGCCATGACGACGTGGCAGCACAGGGCAGGAGACCCTAACAGTACCCCCCCTCTGACGAGGGGTCAAAGAACCCCTACCACCGGGTTTATCGGGGAACTGCGAGAAGAAAGAGCGTATCAGTCTGGGGGCATGAAGATCACAACTGCGCACCCACGACCGCTCCTCCGGGCCATACCCCTTCCAGTGCACCAAAAATGACAGCCGACCCCGAACCATCTTGGAGTCAAGAATCCTTTCAACAACAAACTCCCTCTGGCCACGTATCAGAAGAGGAGAAGGTCTTCCACTGGAAGAAGGATTACTAATCGCCCGTTTTAAAAGGGAACAATGAAATGTTTTATTGATACCCAAAGAACGGGGCAGATCTAACTGAAATGCCACCGGATTGATAACCCTGGTGATCTTATAAGGGCCGATGAACCGGGGGCCTAACTTATGAGATGGCTGTCTCAACTTCAAATTCTTGGTAGACAACCAGACGAAGTCTCCTAATTTGAAGCTGCAGGGTCTTTTCCGCTTATCAAAAACCCTTTTGGTCACTAATGACACAGACACAAGGGCTTTCTTCACTTTCCTCCAAATACCTCTAAGGACCGAAACCACAGAGGAACCACCAGGCGTGGAGTCCAGGGGGTCAAAAGAATTGGCCTTAGGATGATGCCCATACACACAAAGGAAGGGAGAGATCCCTGTAGCAGAGTGAGCCGCGTTGTTATAGGCAAACTCCGCCATGGACAGATGAGCAACCCAGTCAGTCTGACACTTGGAGACATAACACCTGAGGAACTGCTCCAAGGACTGGTTCACCCTTTCAGTCTGCCCATTAGACTGCGGATGGTAGCCTGACGACAAGCTGACAGAAATCTGGAGATCGGAACAAAATGCCCTCCAGAATTTGGCCACAAACTGGGATCCGCGGTCAGAGACCACATCAAGTGGCAACCCGTTGAGACGCACAACATGCAGCATAAATAATTCAGACAGGCGTCTGGCTGATGGCAGCCCAACCAGTGGAACGAAGTGCGCCATCTTCGAAAACCTGTCAACGACAACCCAGATGGCTGTCATCCCCGAGGATTTGGGCAAGTCCACCACAAAATCCATTGAAATGTGGGTCCATGGCTTAGATGGGATAGAGAGTGGATGTAATGGGCCAACAGGAACCCCTCTAGGAGTCTTATTTCGGGCACAGATGTCACATGCCCGAACCCACTGATCCACATCCTTAGCCACCGAGGGCCTCCACACCGCCCTAGATAGCAACTCCCGAGTTCTGGCAATACCCGGGTGACCTGCCGACTTCTTGGCATGGAATTCCAGGAACACTCGCTGTCTTAACCTAGGAGGCACAAACAAAAGACCTACCGGAAGGTCTGGAGGAGCCTGCTCCTGTGCTCTAAGGACTAATGATAAGAGGTCCTGGGTAATGCCCACTTTAATACATGATGGGGACACAATGGGCAACGGCTCCTCGGTGGTCTCCTGGATTGGAGCAAAACTCCGCGAGAGCGCATCAGCCTTGATGTTTTTTGACCCAGGGCGATATGTTATCAAAAAATTAAAGCGAGCAAAAAACAAAGCCCATCGTGCCTGCCTGGCATTGAGACGCTTCGCTGACTCTAAATATGCCAGATTCTTATGGTCGGTGAGAATTGAGACCACAAACTTAGCCCCCTCAAGCCAGTGTCTCCACTCCTCGAGTGCATCCTTAATAGCCAACAATTCCCGGTTACCCACGTCATAATTCATCTCGGCAGGCGAAAATTTACGGGAAAAGTAAGCACAGGGATGAAGGCGATTATCAGACACTCCCATCTGAGAGAGCACTGCCCCAATACCCATCTCAGAGGCATCCACCTCCACCACAAAAGGATGCTCTGGATCTGGGTGTCGCAGCACCGTGGCCGATACAAATGCCCTTTTGAGACGGGCAAAAGCCGCTTTAGCCTCACAAGACCAGTGAGCAACATCCGCCCCTTTCTTAGTGAGTGCCACCAAGGGCGCCACTATAGACGAAAATCCAGCGATAAATCATCTATAAAAATTTGCAAAGCCCAGGAAACGCTGAAGCGCCTTCAAACTAGTGGGCTGCACCCAATCCAGGACTGCCTGTACCTTGGAACCCTCCATTTGGAAACCTTCTGGGGAGATAATATATCCTAGAAATGCGATTTGCTGAACTTCAAATTCGCACTTCTCCAGCTTCGCCCCAAGCTGGTGGTCTCTGAGTTTCTGGAGGACTAAGCGTACATGCTTCCGATGTTCCTCCAGGGAATGGGAGAAGATTAGGATGTCATCTAAGTATACAACTAAGAATCTATCCAAATATTCCCTGAGTACATCATTCATGAAATCCTGGAAGACTGCCGGGGCATTACAGAGCCCAAAAGGCATCACCAAATATTCATAATGCCCTGAGTGGGTATTAAAGGCAGTCTTCCATTCATCCCCCTCTCTTATTCGGATTAGATTGTACGCACCGCGTAGGTCAATCTTAGAAAAAATGGTGGCAGTACGAAGCTGGTCAAACAAGACCGAAATGAGAGGCAGTGGGTATGAGTTTTTAATCGTGATACGGTTCAATTCCCTGAAGTCGATGCAGGGTCGCAACGAACCGTCCTTTTTACCCACGAAGAAGAACCCCGACCCAACTGGAGACTGTGAAGGTCTGATAAATCCCTTAGCCAAGTTCTCCTGAATGTACTCTGCCATAGCCTGAGTCTCAGGACGTGACAGGGAGTACAACCTGCTCTTGGGAAGCTTAGCATTTTGCAACAAATCAATGGCACAGTCATAGGGGCGATGCGGAGGTAGTACCTCTGCAACTTTTTTGGAGAACACGTCCGCAAAATCTGCATAACACCCTGGCAATCCTGGCAAACTTAGCTGCGAGAGCCTGACTGGAAGGCTCAAGCAACTCCTGAAACAATCAGTACCCCAACTAAGAATCTCCCCAGAGACCCAGTCAAATTGAGGATTGTGGGCCCTTAACCAGGGTAACCCCAACACCAATGGGGCAAAAGTACAGACAGTCACATAAAAGAACAACTTTTCAGAGTGTGTGGCTCCAATAAACAAAGAAATCTGGCTAGTGCAAGAGGTAATTTTACCTTGGGATAATGGTTCCCCGTTTAACCCACAAATCTCAATTTCCGATGCCAAGGGTACTAAGGGAACAGAGTGTTTCAGGGCGAATTGGCGGTCCATAAAACCCCGTCGGCCCCACTGTCCACAAAGGCCTCAGTCTTGACAGTTTGACCGAGGATCTTCAAGGTCACCGGAATGATAAAAGTCTTCTTGGGAAATTCTGACTTCTGGCCTGACAGGATATTTCCCATCACCCTCAGGCCCTGAAGTTTTCCGGCTTTTCTGGGCATGATACTACCACATGACCTTTATTCCCACAGTACAAACACAACCCCTGCTGTCTCCTCCGCGTCTTCTCACGCGAGGAGAGGCGGGTAGCCCCAATCTGCATAGGCTCCTCGGAAAATTCCTCAGAGTCTGAGGTTCCCTTGGGAAAGAAGGAAACCTCGGTCTCCCTTTCAAGCCTACGCTCTCTCAGCTGTCTATCCACCCAGATGGATAACTGCATGAGCTGATCCAAGCTATCAGGCAAGGGATATTGAACCAGTTGGTCTTTTATCTGGTTAGAAAGACCTCTTCGGTACTGGTGTCTCAGGGCTGGGTCATTCCACTGGGTATCATGGGCCAACCTCCGAAACTCCGTACAGTAAACCTCAACTGGCCTTCGCCCTTGCTTAAGGATCGAAATCTGAGCCTCGGCTGAGGCCGTCTTGTCAGGGTCATCATACAGCATGCCCAGTGCCGTAAAAAAAGCATCAACACTTTTAAGCGACGGACAGTCAGGCTGCAACCCATATGCCCAGACCTGTGGGTCTCCTTGTAGCAAGGAAATCACTATGCCCACCCGCTGAATCTCCGACCCAGAAGACTGAGGCCTAAGCCGGAAGTATAGCTTGCAGCTCTCCTTGAAACAAAAGAACTGCGAGCGATCTCCAGAAAAACGATCCGGGAGATTTACTTTCGGCTCCTTAACCCCTGAAGGTGCTGCTGCTGCGGGAGCTCCGCCAGCGGCCTGGGTGGTGTGCATTTTAATGGACAAATCATTAAATTGTCGAGTCAGGACCTGCACCTGATCGACCACCTGTTGCAACGTATTTTGAGGGGTATGCTCCATATTCCCACAAAATTTCAACAGGAGTATTAGGCTGCTGAATATGTTATGCACACCAGTGCCTGCAGGAATGTACTGGTGTCTGAACTGTTATGCACACCAGTGCCTGCAGGAATGTACTGGTGTTTGAACTGTTTTGCACACCAGTGCCTGCAGGAATGTACTGGTGTCTGAACGGATAGGGATGCAAAACAAATGAACTCACAGACAGACTGGGGAATATGACATTACGTACACAGAATGTGATAGGGTAACAAAATAAACACAAAGTGAACAGAGAAGCCCAGAGGCTAAGAAACTGGGTGTCTCCCTAGTATTAGTAATGCTCAGATGGAAAAAGCAAGATGTTGTGTTTTAATACGTGGAGAACCCGAAATGCTGTTGCTAAGGGCAACAGCAAAACCCTAAAGGGTTACCAACGGGTGTGGCAGTAAACTCCTTGGTCAGAGATGGAATGATAGACACAAGGAGAGTCTCCACAATCCTAATCCTCACTTGCAGTGCACAGGTTCAGCTTACTGCCACTAAACTGACCCCTGAACACCTTGCACAGTGAGACAGGATTTAGGCAGGCAATTCTGAGAATACAGCCGCAAACTTGCTAAGTTCACAGAGTAGCAAAAGAACCCCAGCAAGTTAAACGACTGACTCCAGTCTTACTGCTAGGTCTGGATTGGCAGAGTGTAATACCAAATCCCCAGGCCTATTTGCAGTAAGCAACAACAAATACAAAGCTACACAGTACTGGCTAACTTTTAGGAACTGACTAACCAACAAAGATTCAGCAGCATCTGCTTAACCTGAGAAGAGGCCTTATATAGCAGGTGCTGTCCACGCCCCACTCAGACCTCACAGACTGTGAGCACAAAAACCAGCACCGGATCCCCTGCCGTGCACAGAGCCTGTAACCACTGCACAGCAAAAGACCCGAACCGGAGTATCAGCTGCGCTCAGGTTACTCCGCTAGCACTTGTCTCCCGGTTGCCATGACGACGTGGCAGCACAGGGCAGGAGACCCTAACAGCAGCACGATGCAGCACAAGACAATGAGCACTGATACTGAGCACTGATATTGAGAACTGACACTGAGGGAACGTAGCCACGTCCTCTCTGTACTCTCTACAATGCCCGAGTGAAAATGGCGGCGACGCGCAGCTCTTTATATGGAATCCAAATCCCACAAGAATCCGACAGCGTAATGATGACGTTTTGCCTCATCGCGTTTTCCGAGTCAGAATAACCGAGCCGGGCTCGGAACCGTGTTTGACACGTGGAGTTCGTTAGGGTTCGGTTCTCACCAAACCCGCTCATCTCTAGTTATGTTCTCTCTGGTACTTACCTCTGGACATCCTCATACTCACCACTCAGGTGCATACTTGCCACCCAGGCTTAGCTGAGCTGTCCCTCTGCCTGATCCCACTGATTCACAAGTTGTGCAACAAGTGCATATACCTGCAGCAACCCACATTGTGTACACTATAGCCCATCACATCTTAGATATGCAATTAAAGGGACATCATGGTTATTGCCTTTAGTCCACATGGACTGTGTTAAACCAATGGGGGTAATTGAGAGTTGATCGCAGCAGCAAATTTGAGTAAAACCATGTGTACTGCAGGTGGGGCAGATATAACGTGCAGAGAGAGTTAGATTTGGGTGGGTTATATTGTTTCTGTTCAGGATAAATACTGGCTGCTTTATTTTTAAACTGCAATTTAGATTGCAGTTTGAACACACTCCACCCAAATCTAACTCTCTCTGCACATGTTATATCTGCCCCGCCTGCACTGCACATGGGGGGGGTCATTCTGAGTTGTTCGCTCGTTGCCGTTTTTCACAATGCAGCGATTAGGTGAAATATGCGCATGTGAATGGTACGCAGTTATTTAACGCAAAACTTAGTAGATTTGCTGGTGTTCCTGCGGCACTTTTCAGTCGCACTGCTGATCGGTGAGTGATTGACAGGAAAGGGGCGTTTCTGGGAGGTAACTGGCCGTTTTCAGGGAGTGTGCTAAAAAACGCAGGCGTGCCAGGGAAAAACGCAGGAGTGGCTGGAGAAACGGGGGAGTGGCTGGCCAAACGCAGGGCGTGTTTGTGACGTCAAACCAGGAACTAAACGGACTGAGCTGATCTCAGTCTAGGAGTAGGTCTGGAGCTACTCAGAAACTGCAGGGAATTATTTAGCAGCAGTTCTGCTAATCTTTCGTTCGCACTTCTGCTAAGCTAAGATACACTCCCAGAGGGTGGCGGCCTAGCGTGTGCAATGCTGCTAAAAGCAGCTAGCGAGCAAACAACTCGGAATGAGGGCCATGGTTTTGCCCAACTGCTGACAAATTTGCTGCTGCGATCAACTCTGAATTAAGCCCAATGTGTCAGCAGCACCGATAACTGACAGCATTGTTATTATATCTGGGACAGTATCCTGCTATCCCTTGAACGCTATGGTATCCGGACTCCAGGTCGACAACAAAAAGGTCGACACACCTTAGGTCGACGCCAATTGGTCGACACACCTTAGGTCGACATGGACAAAAGGTCGACATGGACAAAAGGTCGACAGGAACAAGGTCGACATGGAAAAAGGTCGACATGAGTTTTTCACAGTTTTTTTCTTTTTTGGAACTTTTTCATTCTTAACGATCCATGTGGACTACGATTGGAACGGTAATCTGTGCCGAGCGAAGCGAAGGCACCATGCCCGAAGCATGGCGAGCGAAGCGAGCCATGCGAGGGGACGCGTTGCACTAATTGGGGTTCCCGGTCACTCTACGAAGAAAACGACACCAAAAAAACATAAAAAACTCATGTCGACCTTTTTCCATGTCGACCTTGTTCATGTCGACATTTTGTCCACGTCGACCTAAGGTGTGTCGACCAATTGACGTCGACCTAAGGTGTGTCGACCTTTTTGTTGTCGACCTGGAGTCCCAGACCCGAACGCTATACCATAGTTACAGGGGTGTGGATCATTAGATCGACAGTGTCTAGGTCGACAATGTTTAGGTCGACCACTATAGGTCGACAGTCACTAGGTCGACATGGTTGGAAGGTCGACAGGGTTTCTAGGTCGACATGTGCTAGGTCAACAGGTCAAAAGGTCGACATGAGGTTTTGGAAAAAACAGAATTTTTAGCAGCCTTGCACTTTCTAATTGCTGCTTGTTCTCTGGTAATGGAGGAAACACCCAAAACCTCCTGGTTTACACAAGTTGCTCAAAAGAAAGAATACCAAGAACTAGCGCTATATATTCAAATTGTGGTGAAATAATGGGGATATTGCCACGTAGTTTAAATCATTCCCTGTGTAGTCTCTCCCCTGGAAGTGCACTTACAGGTTGTTTCTTTCACGTGTGTCCATAAAGGTATCTTTATCGGCACAAGGATTTCAACACTCTGGCACCAACATATACTTTCACTGATAACTGGCAGTTATGAGACTTACATTAAAATTCTGTCCCGCGTGCCCGTAAAGGTATCTTTATCCTCTTAGCGCATTCATTCCCAGTGGAAATCCCCAATGCACATCCAACATCCAACATCCAACAGACTGATCTCCGGTAAAGAATTTATTCAAATTCCAAAATTCATAAAAGATTTTCATACATAAAAGTCCGCATACATCTATAGTGAACGGATATCGGCAGCTGATGGAAAACCTCGTACATGCACGCATCGGCTGCAGACAGGTAAATGTGCACTACGGAGTCCGAATCACTGACCTCCAGGACCTTCTGAACACGGACACAGGACGGCTTCAACGCGTTTCAGGGAGTCCACTCCCCTTTTTCAAGAAGTGCCGTCCTCTTCCTCTTGTCCCGTATTTATACTCTCACTGGTGCACAGCTGTCAGTACTTATTAACAACTCCAGCAATTATCTTACACTCCGTTGGAAACATTCATATTGTTTTTTTACTTAATATCATATAAGCATTTAACCTGTCCTCTATCCATTAAACACAATATTCATAGTTAACGGCTACATATGTTCTAATAAATTAGACCTTACTATAAAGTGCTAATTACCACCTAATTTGTTCTCATTAAGGTGAAGCTGCCGTTTATATCATTAACCGGCTGGATAAAACACCGCTCTTAAACAAAATGCATCCCTATACAACACAAAGGAAAAACAGCCCGTCCACTTTCTGAAGGGCTCAACATGTATGCTGGCAATTTATTATAAAACAACCTGCTCATAATTCATTAAAACTCCGATCTCCAGACCGGATCCCTTAAAAGCCTGGTTATTATACCACGGACTATAACTATATTTAAAAACGGGTTAATAGGTAGAAAATCATAACCGTGTGCGGTAGTTGTACTTGCATACATGCAGAGCCACTTCATAGCAATATATACCCTGCGTCTACATAAACCATACACAAGATATCCCATTTAAAACAAAACATACATAGATTAATATATATTTAGGACAAAAAGTGTGGCTATTCCCTTCCTCGAAGGGATGCAGTAGTGCTGCCGCAAAAGTAATTAAAACAACACTGTCTTCTGTGCCGATCACATGACTGGCAGAAGACAGGTATAACGCACAATAATAGCCTGTGCTTAAAAATGGGTGTAGTATGGTTGACCGGCGGTCTCCTGACCGCCGGTCAGCTTACCGACGCCGGGATCCCGGCGGGGAGAGGCGAGTGCAGCAAGCCCCTTGCGGGCTCGCTGCGCTCGCCACGCTGCGCTCGCCACGCTGCGGGCTCGGTGGCGACCTACGGTCGCCACGGGTTCTATTCCCACTCTATGGGTGTCGTGGACACCCACGAGTGGAAATAGTCCCTGTTGGTCGGCATGCCGACCATCGGGATAGTGGGTGTCGGGAAGCTGCAGGAGGTCATGTGACCGTCGGTCTCCCGACCGTCGGTCACATGAATACCACCCCTTAAAAATATAACCTTCTAAGATAGTGAGCCGCCAGTCTGCATTTCCCATCGAACAATGCACTCCCTGTGGGAAAAGGGGAATATCCACACTTCACATCCATAAGTTTATTCAACATAGCACGAATGTCCATTTCACCATTTCATTATACATCCTTTGGTGGGGCAATCCTCTTGATTCATCAATCCAACTAGTGTAAGTGTCCATACTTTATTAGATCCAATGGAGAAGATCCTCACAGGTAATGGGGAAAGAAAAAGACAAGACAACACCATACAGATGTATTAATGTACAGTTCCATTAAATGAACCATTTTGTCTCAAAGTCCATGTTTAAACCATTAGGTGTTAAAGTCCTAAACTCAAATATGGTCCTCATCTCTAATTTAGCCAGATTTGATTCCATATTTTGGGTTCTCCAACTTCCCTTCCCGATCTTTATACCACAAAAACTTTTTAGTCCCTTTATATTGCATTCATGTTTATCCTTAAAGTGGAGGGATACACTATGTACCTCCAACCCTTTTTTAATGTTTCTAACATGTTCCTTCATTCGCTCCTTGAGCATTCTACCGGTTCTCCCCACATACTGAATGCCACACTGGCATTCTAACAAGTAAATGACATTCCTGCTGCAACAAGTAATAAAATCCTTTATTGGTAATTCTTTCTGGGTCTGGTTTGATTTATAGTGTGTCAATTTACTGACCTCTGATTTACAGTTCTTGCACATATTACAACTTCCACACCGATAAAATCCTTTAGATGTTATCCGTGTCTGTCTCTTTTCTACTTCAAGAGAACTTTTCACAAACATAGTTCTAAGGTTATCAGCCCTTCTATAAATAAAATTCGGTGTGGTCGCTATTTGGCCCTTTAAAAGGGGATCTCTGGTGAGTATATTCCAGTGTTTTCGTATAATCCTTTCAACTTGTTTATGCTGTGAGGAAAATTTACTTATGAAATTCACACCTTTATATTGGTCTCCATTTTTTACCTTCTTATTATTACTGACTAACTCTTCTTGGGATAAAGCTCGATTCTCTACATTGTAACCCTTATTGACAAAATCAGCTTCCATGGTTATCGCTCCGACATCAAATGATTCGTCTGTGGTGCAATTCCGTCTGAGCCGTCTAAATTGGCTCTTTGTCATGCTCCTTACCCAATTATAGTGACGGTTACTCTCTTGATTGATATAAGCATTACTATCAGTAGGCTTTCTGTAATTCATTGTAAATAACCTTCCCCCTTTCGAAATAATAGTAAGATCAAGAAAGTTCACCTTTTCATTACTGATTTCAAAGGTAAGTTCAATGTTTTTATCATTACTATTTAGATGTGTGCAAAAGGAGTCCAAATCTGGTCTATTGCCACCCCACACAAAAATGATATCGTCTATATAACGAGCCCAGAGCACCAGGCTGGCACCCCACTGGTGGCCAGCCCATACTGACTGGTCCTCCCAGTGTGCCATAAATAGATTGGCATAACTTGGTGCCAGCCTGGTGCCCATGGCTGTGCCGGATGTCTGAAGGTAAAAGTCCACTTCATACCAAAAAAAATTGTTCTCTAACACAAGGGATATCCCTTCCGTAATAAAGTTTTTTTTTCCTGTATATTAACACCCCTATTACTTAAATGGTAATCAATAGCTTCTAAACCCAAATGGTGTTGGATACTAGTATACAGTGACTAGACATCTGCTGTAACTAAAAAATAGTCAGAGCTCCACTAAATTGCCATAATTTTCTTTATCGTTGTTCCTGTATCCTTCAAATATGATCTTGTTCCCAACACTAAAGGTTGAATTTTACTATCTAAATATGCCGACAGATTAGACATTATAGAATTAATGCCTGCCACAATGGGGCGTCCAGGGGGATGGGTGATACTTTTGTGGAGTTTGGGGAGAACGTAAATGACTGGAATTGAGGGGTTGTCTAATTTTATATATTCAACTTCTGTTTCTAACAAGGTCCTATTTGATAGATACAGATTGAGAAAAACCTCCAATTTCTTTGATATAGTATTGGAGGGATCGCCCCTTAATTTTCTGTATGTGTCTTTACATGACAATTGTTTAATAATCTCAGCATGGTAATCGTCTCTGTTAAGGACTACAACCCCCCCACCCTTATCGGCTGGCTTTATAACGATGAGATTATTGTTCCTAAGGGAACCGATGGCCTGTCTCTGGGCACGATTCAGATTCCCTTTTAAAGGTTTGAACGTGGTTTGTTCGAGATCTTCCTTTACAAGACGTTCAAATGTGTCTACAAAACACCCTTTTTTGTGTTTTGGGAAGAATTTAGACTTTCTCCTAAATACCTTAACATTTCCCACCTCAATCTCTTCCTCCTCACTTTTCTCTGCAAAAAACCTCTTAAGGGCTAACTTACGTATAAACCTTTGTAGGTCCACAAATACCTCAAATTCGTTAATTTTGCTTGATGGCACGAACTTTAGTCTTTTTTCAAGTACCTCATTCTCTTCTTTAGTCAAAGTGTAGTCACTGAGATTATATACCCTTGTTTTACCCTTCTCGTCTATTTCTGAAGCTATTAGTTCCTTAGTAACCATATTCTCCTTATTTTCATTACACCTTTTTCTTTTGGAGAGGCCCCTATTTTTTCCGGCCCTACATCCTCGTTGTGTTTTTTTTAAGTGTATCTGGCTTGTCTGGTTCTTCTCTCTAAAAGATGTTGTTGTCTATTCTCACCTACTCTTATTCCCGATCCACCCTCATTAGGATCCCTCCTTCCTTGTTTTACTTGAGGTTTATGACCAGAGAATATCCCTTCTGTTCTATCATTTTCTATGTGTGGCCTCCTCTCTGATTTATTTCTATGATGCTCCTTGTGTCTAGCTTCTATGGGTGACCTTCTCCTGTAATCTGCAAATTGATATCTTTTACCCGGAGTGGCATAATTAAATTCCCTCCTATTATGAATAGGGGTCCCCTGATTGTGAGTTTCGTAATTTCGCTGTTCATAGTGCGGACGCAAACTGGAATACTGTCTTTTATTGTACCCCTTATTCAAATTTCTCCTATATCCTAATTTATTGCGTAACTCTGCCTCTATTTCTTCATTACCAGTATGTTCCTTAGAGTTTTGTGATTTAACCCGTTGGTAAACATTGTTCTGTTCATAATCCTCTTTATCTATGTAATATTTCTTTTGCTTTTTATTCATTAGATCCCTCATGAGGTTTTGTTTTTTTTGGTGTTGTTTTCTTCGTAGAGTGACTGGGAACTCCAATTAGTGCTCCGTGTCCCCTCGCATAGCTCGCTTCGCTCGCCATGCTTCGGGGTAAGGTGCCTCGCTCCGCTACCGCTTCGCTCGGCACAGATTACCGTTCCAATCGTAGTCCACGTGGATCGTTAAGTATGAAAAAGTTCAACAAAACAAACAAACAAAAAAACTCATGTTGACCTTTTGACCTGTTGACCTAGCACATGTCGACCTTCCAATCCTGTCGACCTATAGTGGTCGACCTAAACATTGTCGACCTAGACAGTGTCAATCTTCAGACCGGATCCCCTTACAGGACAGCCAGTTGTAACCTCTAATAGAGATACTCAGTCAATACTTAGCCTCATAGTTTACAGGTGCTTCCTACCCCGAAGACTAACATGTGCACCCACACAAAGGCTGGCCAGCGAAGATACTAAGTTAACCGGTCTACTGAAGGACTAATTCTTCAAAAGGTTTATTTGTAGATTGCTATTGGACTACGTTTGATCATGTGACATTTATTAGAGTACTCTGAGTACTGTTAAGAGTAACACTAACAAGCGTATTTAATACTACAAGAGTAGAGATGTGCGGCGGGCACTTTTCGTGTTTTGGTTTTGGTTCTGGTTCCATGCTCATGTTTTGGATCTGGATTGGTTTTATCAAAACCACGCTTTCGTGTTTTGGTTTTGGTTTTGGATCTGGATGATTTTTTTTAAAAACACAAAAACAGCTAAAATCTAAATTTTGATCCTACGGTATTATTAACCTCAATAACATTCATTACCACTCATTTCCAGTCTATTCTGAACACCTCACACCTCACAATGGGGGTCATTCCAAGTTCATCTTCCCTGACAGCCCCCCCCCCCCCCACAAAATTACAAAAGCATCGCACAGCGGCGATGCTCTTGTATTTGTGGAGTAACTCCTGTGGCCCGGGAGTTGTGTGTTGCTGCCGCTGGCCGCAGCGGCTGCGTGAGACGTCACGCAGCCACCGCAGCACGCCCCCCAAACAGTCCGGCCACGCCTGCGTTGGCCGCATGTGCAGTTCCAACCCGATCGCTGCGACAAACTGCAGCGAGCGATCGGGTCGGAATGACCCCCAATATTGCTTTTAGGCCTAAAAGTTGCACCGAGGTAGCTGTATGACTAAGCTAAGCGACACAAGTGTGCGGCACAAACACCTGGCCCATCTAGGAGCGGCACTGCAGTGGCAGACAGGATGGAAGATTTAAAAAATAGGCCCCAAACAGCACATGATGTGATAAAGCTAAATATTTATCTTATAACATTCACTATATATTGGTAAGAGACTCAGTACGCAATGGGCGTACGGGGTACCGTAAGGGTACGCACTTAGCGTAGCAGACGCTAGGCCGTGGTCGAGACGCACGAGCGGCACGTTCGCTCCTGGCTTACGCTGGGTATCGAGCACGCTATAGGCGGTCCGAGTACCGTAATGCTACGCTACTAGCGTAGCGGACGCTGTGCCCACAAGAGGAACACGAGCGGCGCAGACGCTCACAGGATGACACACAGTAAACCTTGTATGCAACACAATGAAAGGCTGAGCCTATACTGTAAACCTTGGTTTTGTAATGTGAACACAATGCAAAGCTAATTAACCTCTATTATATAAAAGCCGCTTTAGCGATTGAGACGCTCCGAATACCCTCAGGGATGTAATAAACACACAATACCTTGCTAAGGTTCCAAAACCTTTACTAACGAGATTTAGTTATGTAAAAAGGGAAAATACAGTTAACATCTTATACACTACAGACTAACATCAATATCTAAACATAATAACTACACCTATACAATATACAACAGCGTAACAATAACAGAGAGAGAGAGAGTATGGCAAATACAAACAGAGAACAAGTTGGTTACAGAGAAAAACTTACACACTGGGGAATGATCGCTGCGCAGTCCTGGTCACCAGCTCCATAGTTAGTCAGTGATGAAAACCTTTTGTGGAGAGTAGACTGAGCTGGGCCAGGCTGGCTGTTCTTATATACACAACATACAGTACACTACAAAGGGCCCTGCAATCTCATTGTTCATTGGACACATGAATCTGTCTTCACATTATAACAAAAGGTCATAGGTTTGTTTGAACAGGTGGGCTGTGACTATTCCAAAATGCTCAGGTGGGAGGGAATCTCAGGTTTCCCCCCACATGTGTAATAAAACAGCATATACTTTTAAAGTCCATAACTTCTTTTAAACATAACTATAAGCAGGAGCGAACGCCGGAATGTTACTAATAAAATACTCTTCGGTTAGGTACTAAACACCACTGTTCAGACCCTGTCTGACCCTTCGTATCATGCAAAGAGGAATTCCTTTGTTCATGAACCAGTTACACTAAACATACTTGCAGATATTATTAAAGGGACCATAACCTATAAAATATACTATTTGGATTAACTATGTAACGATCGAGTCGCCCGCCAGACGCACACAAACTCTACCGTAAATGCACATACCACGCGCCTGAGCGCACGACCGTGGAGGCGCCATCACGCAACTGCGAATATGCGCACGCACGGGAGAGAATGTGCACGTGCAGCGGGCAAGCGCATGGGGTTAGTACAAGGCATGAGAATAACGATATTTTCGACTTTGACAGTCCACCCTTTGGCAGTCACCAATAACTGCCACTTCCAAAACAAAACAGAAAAATATATGTCATCATGTAAATACCTTTTTATGATTGGGTAAGGGAAGAGAGGAGAATGTTAGAAAGATATGACCTAGTGAGACAGTAAAAGCATGTGTGTATGAGATCCATGTTTGAGGGGTCATGTATCATCGTGCCGTACGTGTTTTAAATCAAGCTTCGAGGTATTGCGAAGTATATATTGAATCCTTCTTATCCCTTATCAAGGGTCTGTGGATGGGCTGTCAAACTCTACCAAGCTCTTTTCGGCTTTTGGTTGCAACAAATGGGGAGCACATTTAGTTGATGATACATGAAGGGGGGAACATGTGAATGCTGATATATGTGTCTATATTCCCTGTCGACTATGTGTGTCATTACCTGGAGGTTGTAGAGATGAAGATAAGAAACAATCGTTATAAATGCAGTCGTAAACTATGTGAGTTTAAATAAACAGTCGCCGATTGAGGTCTTGTCTGATGTCTTGTCTTGATGTACATGTTGTCTGATGTCTCTCGGTGCTTTTGTTGTAAATAGCGAACAAAAGCTTTTCCATTGTCCATAAAATTACAGTCTCTAAAGTATTGGGCTTTCGTAAAAAGTTAAAGTCACTAGGGATATTGGGGCTTGTGGCATAGTTCATCAATGGTCTGTATAAAAGAGGTTGTCAAATTCTTCTTCCAAGTGGATGTCTTTGTACCTTGGAGGAAAACAAAGGAGAAACGGGTGAAAGAAACGGACCGTGGAATCACATTTTCATCACAACATTGTCTCTATCGTTGGGTCATAAATCAAATTAGTTGTTGTTGTTACAGTGTCCTCGCTCCTCAGACTCATCACTCTGGTACTACCTTTACACTTCGTTAAAGCCCGAACGCATCTAAATATCAGTCCAACCAATATGACGACTCCCAGAATACACAAGAGAAATTTCCCTACATCCATTATAATACCTTGGGCCCATTCTCCTAAACCAGAGAACCAATTTCGTGGGTTCAACCATGACACCCAAATGGTCAGCTCATTACCCACAGCAGCGAGTGTGAGATTGTGTTTCCTTCGAAACTCCCACTTCAATTGCAAAATGTCATCCATCTTTTGGTCTATGACCTCGGCCGGGTCCTCAGTGCTGTTTCTAATATACGTGCAGCACTTTACTCCATACTGAGTTGCTAGGGTAACGCAATACCTGCCTGTCACTGCTGTGAGATAATTGAGAATCATCCTATGCTGAACCAGCTCTGTTTTGTAGGCTTGTAACTCTCTCCCAGTATACCTGAACGTGTCGTCATACATTTCGGTGATATTGTCTAACAAGTTCGCTAGCGCAGATATATACTTATAATTTATCACTCCTCTGGCGGTACGAGTGATATCTAACGCGAGTAGGAATTGAATCCCGGTGGATTCATGGATCAGATCAGAGGCCAGATGCTCTGTCCTCTCTATCAGGTGCCTTTTAACGACGTGCTCGTAATGAGTGTGAGTATAAGGAGCTTGGGCACCGCGGTGAATGTCTTTCATTTTTAAATGGGATACAGTCATTACTTCAGGCAGTACTTTTCCAATGTAACACAATCCCTCTGAGTTTGGGGCAAGCCACTTATACGCCTTTCTCCCGCATATGAAATATGCATCATCGGGGAGAACATATGGGACGGAGTATGACATGATCATGTTACAAATTTTCCACGTGAAATCTCCTAACCCTAACTCTCCCATCTGTCTAGTACACGTATCAGTTTGTACGATATGTGCACAGTATCCTGGTGATACTTCTCCAACTCGCATGGTCCTACTTCCTAGAGTGTACCTATACCGGAAATATTTTCCACTGTTGGCTATCTGGCGTATAAGCTCTGTGTCTATGGGCATTCTGTCGGCTCTATATGAAAATGTCATGGTTTGATTACTCCATGACACTTCCCAATTTCCTGGCTTTCGGGGATTGGAAATGTTAAAGCATACTAAGGACCTATCCACATGATACTGGTGGAGCTTCAAACTAGGAGGACTAGAGATATTAAACCTCTTGTCCACCGGCCTCCAACCACTTAACTCAAGTACCTCTCCTACAGTTAAAGGGAATGGTACTAGTCCTGATTTGCTATGACCTTGAGGTACTTGAGAGCATACCCAACAGTCTGTCTGGTTTAACACTTTACCCACTAAGGAGTGATAGTCACTCAATGGATGCCGGTCCATGTGGACATTAAAACTGGACTGACGGGATGTTGTGTGGGCGGGGAGTCTCCGCGGCCGGTCTTGCCTTGCTATGATATTTGTAACATAATGTGACAATTCTGATGTGTGTATAAGCTTAAGGGAACGGTTATGTTTAGGATGTGTTGAGCTAAGACACCGTTGCTATGTGAATCTAAGCTATATGGGTAATAATGTTTACTAAATATACTATAAACTGTATACATGTACTGTTGTCTCCACACGTGTTGGGTGTGGACACTGTTTGTGTGTTGTATGTGTGAAGTGTTAAAGCAAAATTGAAAATCTCAATAAAAAATATTGAATTTAAAAAAAAAACTGGACTGACATTTCTTGATGCACCCATCCTCAACTATATTGTCACAATGCCTACAGATGCAGTTCTCTTCAGCTAACAATCCTTCACAATTCCTTCTATTGTCAATGCTACCAGATCGTTTTCTGATACTCGCCTTTACTCTGTGATTATGTTGCTCTTGGAAAACTACGCCTCCATCCTGGTCATCAGAACCCATTCCAGATCCTTTCTCGACCTCCATGGTACTCTCACCGAAACAGACTGCTCTGGTCAACAGGAAAATCCAAATCACAGTCTCTTGGGGCAAGTCCATCTTATAGGAGGAAAAGGAGAAATTTGTAATGGGGGTACAAAAAAATAATTGAGGGGAAAGAAAAATGTTACGATGTCTTCTAGTCTTGTTGTTCCTCTTGCTCTGTTGTCATCTTAAAGGTGCTGTCTCTCAATCTTCCAAACGAACATTCTGGTGATACAATATTCCTTCCAAATCTGCGATCTTTCTGTAAGGAGCAAAAATCTTGCATTACCATTTGTCTAACTGATGTGTGACATACCATCTGTAAAGCATGAGAACATGAGAGAGAAGAGGGAAAAAAAAAAAACGAGAGAGAGAACAATTCATATATATGTTACCTAAAACAACAAACAAAAAAACATTGTCAGATCTTCCGTTCACCATCAGGCTGTCACACCATCACATCCATTGGTATCTTTGCGCAGTCTCCCCCCACCAGTATTTCCACAGTCCACCCTTTTGTGCCTGGCCAGGACACACCGATGTCGGTAGGTCACACTGGGGTTAGATAGACTTCTGCAAAGACCAAGTAGCTATGTGATGTTTGAGTTCTGCCGATGAACGTCAGAGATGGGGAGAAAGAAACATTTACAGATAAATTACAAAGTTTACCCGGCCGTTCCTGTGTCTACACGGAACTGACCTCCCAATTTCATTGACTGTAACCTCAGGCTTGCTATCAGTCCTAATGATCACCTTTCCTGACTGCATATTACAGGTGCGGCCCAAACTTATTCCTATATGATCCCTGATTACAATTTTGTGTGTCATAACTGCTCATGTTTTTGTCTAGGGGGTTGATATACCTTCTGTGGATCTTTAAACCTACAACTACGTGCAAAATGACGTTCCTTCTGGCAATTATAACACCTTATCACCTTTGACTTACCCACAGGGATCTGAGGCTTCTTACCTCCCTGTGCTTCCCTGTTCCTTTGGATATCATGGTCATGTCGTTGTCTAGGGGGTTGATATGACTTTTGTATATTTCTTGATCTACAATCTCTTGCAAAATGTCCCTCTTTGTGACAATGATAACAAACTATCACATTTGAATTTCTCACAGGGGTTTGGGGCTTAAGCTGGCGTGGCTTCGTTGTCAGGGCTTGTCTACTGATTGTCATTTGCTTACTGCCCTGTGACTCCAGGTGTCTTTTGATGTTCCATTCAATTATAACATCATCTTGTGTTGGTTCTACAATATGAGATACATTTGTTTGTGTGTGATATATAACACTGTACGTACCTGTGGACACGACCTCACCTGACCCTCCATAAGGGGGTTTGACTACTGCCTTTACCGATTTGGTCGCGTCCAACTGGATGTCTTGTATGATGGCTGCTGGAAATGGTGCCGACCTCGTGCTGGGCTCACTTTCTTGCTTGTAATCCTGAGGGAAGTTTAACATGGAGTGTAACTTGCACGGATTAACAGTTGTACATTTAACAGTTTTACTTTTATCATTGTTACATTCGTTACAATTATTCTTATCATCTATACAGTTACTAAGTGCATGTTTATCATACCCCAGTGTGCCATTCTCTGTAACCACTTTCTCTCCTGTTGCCATATTTTTCTTACCAAAGTGAGAGTCAGCTGTGTAAGCTAATCCTCCTTGTATTTCACTTTCCCGTTGCCATAACTGTAAATAATCATAATGTTTGATCCGTCTCTTTGCAGATTTAATGAGACATATCCTTCTCCTTAGATTTTGTAACACCTCGGGGCTAAAACTGCCTACCCGTGGGAACTTTTCCCCGTCATGCACAGTCATTCTTTCCCATTCATTGAAAACCTTTGTATGTGATTCATCTTGGACCTCCTGGTCTGTATCACACGTTATATACCTTGCCGACCTTATGGGCCGGTTTACTAAATCAACCTGGACCAGGGTTAATCGCCCCCTACCTGAACAACTGGCCCCCATCTTTGCAGGTGTTGCTTTCACTACCTCTGACCTTCAAATCAGGGTCTTCAGCGAACCCTTACAAAAACCAAGATGTCCGGGGTAGGCTGACGGTGAAAGTTTACCGAGTACCTTCACTCACTCGCCCACGTCGACCAATACGCCCACACACTGCCTTAGCGCTGGCGTACTCAACCTAGGGCCCCTGCGACCTGAACCTCTATTTACTGGAACGTGTGGGTGTGATCCGAAGAGCACTTAACCCTTCCCAGTAAATATCAGTTGCTGGAGAATTCCTGAGTGACCAGCGAACCTCCCTTAAAATAAAAAAAATTACACAAATCACGTTAGAATGTACAAATAGCGTTTATGACCCCTCTAGCGTACGCAAACGGTACTGGGTCAAGTTACAAACTAATGTACACAATTACATGCGGTACAATCGTACTGCACATAAGCAACTAATCTTTTGTGCGGAACGACCAGTGGAATCGAAAATTGTGGCTGCGAATTCCTTCAGCCAGAGCTTAATGGCCTATATGGGTATTGCACCAACCCTCCTGGTGTTGTGCTTCTTGACTCTATCTATAGCGGACTTCCTAGTCCGCTGTACCTAGACCTCCTGGTCTGTCTCTGGACCTCCTGGTCCGTGACCTCCTGGTCTGCTATACTCTAATGCTCTTATTTCAATATGTTTAACAAGAGATGCCTCCCAAGCCACCGCGCTGTCACTTTCACGTATGTACCTCACGAGAACTCGATTTCCTGTGGTTCCACCCCAAAAATGAGAAACTTATATATATGAATACACACTCTTTCACCTCATATACTCTTTACTTTCGTTTCTGCGCAGAAATCCCTTTCATTCAGTATCGCAGTCTAGTCCCGAAAGGAGTTACAACTAGAGAAGGATTATTTACGCTAAAATTTAGGACACTGAGATTGACTTGCGCTATTATCGCGTTGCCTCCGTATCGCCTACTGAAACAATACTATCGTGTGATTTGTATTACGTGGGCGTACCCATACGCACCGTTGCGCAATATACGCTACGTGCGTCGGCCCTTGCGTCGCGTACGCTTGTCCCGCCCTTTGCTAGGGACACGTGTACACAGGCCAGACACGTCCACAGTAACACAAGTAACACGTATCTATCAATGCAAATGATATTTAACTGTAATCATTTACTGAACACCACACAGATCTTTCCTTGTATCTTTAGGCAAAGCCGTGTGCGTGTTTTACAAATTACTCCCTTACGTATTAATTTTACTTTTAACTACAAATAGCAACAAATCTTTCTCAGCACGTTATCAATGATAAATGGCAAACAGGAGAGTGAGATGTGAAAATTGCACAAATGAAAAATGCAATTCTAAATTAATCTAATAACATACCTTGATGTAAGCACGCACATATAGATATTACATAAATGTACTAATCACTATTACATCTATGAGACCCTATTCAGTGCTTCTGATTTGCATATGAATGTGCTTTTTAACTATCTGTGAAGGCGATTTCTTTCACTGCTGGGAGAAAAAAAAAAACCAGTTACACAGGTTCATTTGCATTTCAATGGCCCATCTCACAAGTAGCAGAGTTAAACAGGCTCTTGAAGGGAGAAAAAGAAAAAAACAACAACTTTGTTTTATTTCTGTGTGTCGTTCAAATATTTATTTTATTATTAACTTTCATTAATCCCCATCTGAACTATTTATAATTGGTTTATGATATGGATTAGATAAATGCATTAAAAACTCATTAAATTATGATTTCTTTTTGACAATGGATGGCTGATTATTTCCCGAGTCAACTGAATATCAGCCATTCAGAAAAAAAAATTGACCTTCCCAAAATGGCCGCTGCTCCTCCCCCTTCCACATCCATGAGGGTTACACAAAATGGAGGACAGACCATGCGGCTCCTTTTGTCACAAAGAAAATCACCATGCCAGCCCCTAAAGTTATTGTAGGCCTGAGTTAAAAATAAAACTATCAAGCTACGCAGAGCGATTAAAAATACTTTTAAACCTATTTAAACAGACAAGCAATCCAATCTGCGTGTGCAGTTGGCACCAAATAGAAATTAAAACCAGATTTGAAAAGACAATAGCTTAATGTTCTTACCTTCTTCGGTTCCCGGATTCTACCAGCACTCCTACAACGTAGCGATGCAGACGCTTATCTAGTCAGCACTACCGTATCCCCAACCACCAACACGGATACCAAGGGATACTACCTTCCCCCTTTGCTGACAGATAAAGTCTGCTTGTGTTCGCTAGTGCGGATATGTGGAGGAAGGATGAGGCCCCAATTGATAAAGCTAAATATTTATCTTATAACATTCACTATATATTGGTAAGAGACTCAGTACGCAATGGGCGTATGGGGTACCGTAAGGGTACGCACTTAGCGTAGCAGACGCTAGGCCGTGGTCGAGATGCACGAGCGGCACGTTCGCTCACGGCTTACGCTGGGTATCGAGCACGCTATAGGCGGTCCGAGTACCGTAATGCTACGCTACTAGCGTAGCGGACGCTGTGCCCACAAGAGGAACACGAGCGGCGCAGACGCTCACAGGATGACACACAGTAAACCTTGTATGCAACACAATGAAAGGCTGAGCCTATACTGTAAACCTTGGTTTTGTAATGTGAACACAATGCAAAGCTAATTAACCTCTATTATATAAAAGCCGCTTTAGCGATTGAGACGCTCCGAATACCCTCAGGGATGTAATAAACACACAATACCTTGCTAAGGTTCCAAAACCTTTACTAACGAGATTTAGTTATGTAAAAAGGGAAAATACAGTTAACATCTTATACACTACAGACTAACATCAATATCTAAACATAATAACTACACCTATACAATATACAACAGCGTAACAATAACAGAGAGAGAGAGAGTATGGCAAATACAAACAGAGAACAAGTTGGTTACAGAGAAAAACTTACACACTGGGGAATGATCGCTGCGCAGTCCTGGTCACCAGCTCCATAGTTAGTCAGTGATGAAAACCTTTTGTGGAGAGTAGACTGAGCTGGGCCAGGCTGGCTGTTCTTATATACACAACATACAGTACACTTCAAAGGGCCCTGCAATCTCATTGTTCATTGGACACAGGAATCTGTCTTCACATTATAACAAAAGGTCATAGGTTTGTTTGAACAGGTGGGCTGTGACTATTCCAAAATGCTCAGGTGGGAGGGAATCTCAGGTTTCCCCCCACATGTGTAATAAAACAGCAAATACTTTTAAAGTCCATAAACTTCTTTTAAACATAACTATAAGCAGGAGCGATTAATCTCTTTCAAACCAACGCCGGAATGTTACTAATAAAATACTCTTCGGTTAGGTACTAAACACCACTGTTCAGACCCTGTCTGACCCTTTGTATCATGCAGAGAGGAATTCCTTTGTTCATGAACCAGTTACACTAAACATACTTACAGATATTATTAAAGGGACCATAACCTATAAAATATACTATTTGGATTAACTATGTAACGATCGAGTCGCCCGCCAGACGCACACAAACTCTACCGTAAATGCACATACCACGCGCCTGAGCGCACGACCGTGGAGGCGCCATCACGCAACTGCGAATATGCGCACGCACGGGAGAGAATGTGCACGTGCAACGGGCAAGCGCATGGGGTTAGTTCAAGGCATGAGAATAACGATATTTTTTGACTTTGACAGATGCAAAGAAGAAAAAGAGGTGCAATGAGGTAGCTTGATGACTAAGCTAAGCGACACAAGTGTGCGGCATAAACTCCTGGCCCATCTAAGAGTGGCACTGCAATGGCAGACAGGATGGCACTTAAAAAAAACTAGTCCCCAAACAGCACATCATGCAAGGAAGAAAAAGAGGTGCAATGAGGTACTGCAGATACACTTTCCTACTATCTGTATGTGACACCTGCACAGTATCACTTCTCTCATTCTGTACGATCAGTGTAATTATACTGCAGATACACATTCCTACTATCTGTATGTGACACCTGCACAGTATCACTTCTCTCATTCTGTACGATTAGTGTAAATATACTGCATATACACATTCCTACTATCTATATGAGACAGCTGCACAGTACCACTTCTCTCATTCTGTATGATCAGTGTAACTATACTGCAGATACATGTTCCTACTATCTGTATGTGATACCTGCACAGTATCACTTCTATCATTCTGTACGATCAATGTAATTATAATGCAGATACATGTTCCTACTTTCTGTATGTGATACCTGCATAGTATCACTTCTATTATTCTGTATGATCAGTGTAATTATAGTGTAGATACATGTTCCCACCAACTCTATGCAGGGGCGTCAGAACGTTTTTAGGTTGGGGGGGCAAGATATAATCTCATTTTGGCGCCCCTAAATTGCTGAATCGCTGTTGGCCAGATCCACCTGAAATACATTGAGAAGGTCAGATCCACACTAAGGGGGTCATTCAGATCTGATCGCTGCTGTATGTTTTCGCACAGTGGGCAATCAGGTATTAACTGCGCACGCGCATTGGACAGCAACAAAGGGCATCTCTGGTCAGCGAGTGGATGATGCGAAAAATCCGTTGCCACGGGCGTTTGCAAGGTGATTGACAGGAAGAGGCCGTTTGTGGGTGGTAACTGACCGTTTACTGGGAGTGTCCGGAAATTCGCAGGTGTCCCCAAGCGTTTTTAGGGAGGGTGTGTGATGTCAGCTCCGCCCCCGATCAGCCTGATGTGACCGCACTGTAGGAGTAAGTCCTGAGCTGCGCAGAGACTGCACAAAGTTGATTTTAGCAGCTCAGCGTACACATAGGATCGCACACTTGCACGGCAAATATACACTCCCCCTAGAGGTGGCGACTATTTGAACGCAGAACAGTAAAATTAGCAGCTCAGCTCTCCCATGCCACTCTAGTTTCCCACCACATGCCCCATGTAGCAGGGAGAGAGTAGGTCAAGCACTAGCAGTGACCAGTGCAGTGCTGGCGTCAAGGTGACTGATAGTAGTGGCCATGGGAGTTACAGGGAGGGTGAGGGCAGGGATGCTGAGGGGGAGTTACAGGGAGGGTGAGGGCAGGGATGCTGAGGGGGAGTTACAGGGAAGGTGAGGGGGAGTTACAGGGAGGGTGAGGGGGAGTTACAGGGAGGGTGAGGGCAGGGATGCTGAGGGGGGAGTTACAGGGAGGGTGAGGGCAGGGATGCTGAGGGGGAGTTACAGGGAGGGTGAGGGCAGGGATGCTGAGGGGGAGTTACAGGGAAGGTGAGGGGGAGTTACAGGGAGGGTGAGGGGGAGTTACAGGGAGGGTGAGGGCAGGGATGCTGAGGGGGGAGTTACAGGGAGGGTGAGGGCAGGGATGCTGAGGGGGAGTTACAGGGAGGGTGAGGGCAGGGATGCTGAGGGGGAGTTACAGGGAAGGTGAGGGGGAGTTACAGGGAGGGTGAGGGGGAGTTACAGGGAGGGTGAGGGCAGGGATGCTGAGGGGGAAGTTACAGGGAGGGTGAGGGCAGGGATGCTGAGGGGGAGTTACAGGGAGGGTGAGGGCAGGGATGCTGAGGGGGAGTTGCAGGGAAGGTGAGGGGGAGTTACAGGGAGGGTGAGGGCAGGGATGCTGAGGGGGAGTTACAGGGAAGGTGAGGGGGAGTTACAGGGAGGGTGAGGGCAGGGATGCTGAGGGGGAGTTACAGGGAGGGTGAGGGCAGGGATGCTGAGTGGGAGTTACAGGGAGGATGAGGCAGGGATGCTGAGGGGGAATTACAGGGAGGGTGAGGGCAGGGATGCTGAGGGAGAGTTACAGGGAGGGTGAGGGCAGGGATGCTGAGGGGGAGTTACAGGGAGGGTGAGGGCAGGGATGCTGAGGGGGAGTTACAGGGAAGGTGAGGGGGAGTTACAGGGAGGGTGAGGGGGAGTTACAGGGAGGGTGAGGGCAGGGATGCTGAGGGGGAGTTACAGGGAGGGTGAGGGCAGGGATGCTGAGGGGGAGTTACAGGGAGGGTGAGGGCAGGGATGCTGAGGGGGAGTTGCAGGGAAGGTGAGGGGGAGTTACAGGGAGGGTGAGGGCAGGGATGCTGAGGGGGAGTTACAGGGAAGGTGAGGGGGAGTTACAGGGAGGGTGAGGGCAGGGATGCTGAGGGGGAGTTGCAGGGAAGGTGAGGGGGAGTTACAGGGAGGGTGAGGGCAGGGATGCTGAGGGGGAGTTACAGGGAAGGTGAGGGGGAGTTACAGGGAGGGTGAGGGCAGGGATGCTGAGTGGGAGTTACAGGGAGGATGAGGCAGGGATGCTGAGGGGGAATTACAGGGAGGGTGAGGGCAGGGATGCCGAGGGGGAGTAACAGGGAGGGTGAGGGCAGTAACGCTGAGTGGGAGTTACAGGGAGGATGAGGCAGGGATGCTGAGGGGGAGTTACAGGGAGGGTGAGGGCAGGGATGCTGAGGGGGAGTTACAGGGAGTGTGAGGGCAGGGATGCTGAGGGGGAGTTACAGGGAGGGTGAGGGCAGGGATGCTGAGGGGGAGTTACAGGGAGGGTGAGGGCAGGGATGCTGAGGGGGAGTTACAGGGAGGGTGAGGGCAGGGATGCTGAGGGGGAGTTACAGGGAGGGTGAGGGCAGGGATGCTGAGGGGGAGTTACAGGGATGCTGAGGGGGGAGATACAGGGAAGGTGAGGGCAGGGATGCTGAGGGGGAGTTACAGGGAGGGTGAGGGCAGGGATGCTGAGGGGGAGTTACAGGGAGGGTGAGGGCAGGGATGCTGAGGGGGAGTTACAGGGAGGGTGAGGGCAGGGATGCTGAGGGGGAGTTACAGGGATGCTGAGGGGGGAGATACAGGGAAGGTGAGGGCAGGGATGCTGAGGGGAGTTACAGGGAGGGTGAGGGCAGGGATGCTGAGGGGGAGTTACAGGGAGGGTGAGGGCAGGGATGCTGAGGGGGAGTTACAGGGAGGGTGAGGGCAGGGATGCTGAGGGAGAGTTACAGGGAGGGCGAGGGCAGGGATGCAGAGGGGGAGTTACAGGGAGGGTGAGGGCAGGGACGCTGAGGGGGAGTTACATGGAGGGCGAGGGCAGGGATGCTGAGGGGGAGTTACAGGGAGAGTGAGTGCACACTGAGGGGGGAGCTACATGGAGGGTGAGGGCAGGGACTCTGATGGGGAGTTACAGGGAAGGTGAGGGCAGGGACACTGACAGGGAGTTACAGGGAGGGTGAGGGCAGGGATGCTGAGGGGGAGTTACAGGGAGAGTGAGTGCACACTGAGGGGGGAGCTACATGGAGGGTGAGGGCAGGGACTCTGATGGGGAGTTACAGGGAGGGTGAGGGCAGGGACACTGACGGGGAGTTACAGGGAGGGTGAGGGCAGGGACACTGACGGGGAGTTACAGGGAGGGTGAGGGCAGGGGCACTGACGGGGAGTTACAGGGAAGGTGAGGGCAGGGGCACTGAGGGTGGACTTACAAGGAAAGTGAGGGAAGGGGCCTATAAAAATAGCATTCTAAATAAAATACTCTAAATCAAAGTGTGGATTAAACATTCATATACAGATTATAACATAAGGAGAGCCATCCCCCATCCCCCACCCACTGTCGATTACCATATATTAGGAGTGTAAGTAATGTCTCCTCTCTTCTTTAGGAAAAGGCAGCAGCCTATCACACGTGTGATTCTGTGTGTGTGCTGCTGTAATCCCTTTGATTTAGAGCAGCCCACTGGGGAGGCGGAGCTCGGGACACGGAGAGTACTCAGAGCTGCCTGAGATAGTGTGGTCTTCCTGGGCGGGACATCTCTTCATGCCGCCGGCGCCACTGCTGCGCTGCCTGTGGTAAGTGAGACAGGCTCTGGCTGCAACAGGCAGGACAGTGTGGTTCCCTCAGTCAGGGCCGGCGCCACCACTAGGCAGCTTTAGGCAGCTGCCTATGGGCGCCGGCCACTAGAGGGCGGTGCTGCACGCTGCCAGTGAAAGAATAATTCCTTACCCTTAGCTAAACTGAGTTTCACGGCTCAGCAGGGATGCTGCACCGCCCTCCCGCATGTTACCCACGCCCCCACGATTGGATCTCCCTCTCTCCCCCTCATGTTGGGAGCTGCAGATTGACCTTAATGGGGGGGGGGCTTGATGGGAGCTGGCACGGAAAGCAGCTTTGGTCTGCTGGGGAGTTTGACGGTCTGGGGTGACTGGGAGCTCAGAGGAGAGGCTGGAGCAGGAGAAGGAGTGGCCGTTCCCAAGGTCAGTGTACAGTACATGGTTCTAACTCAGGCTGGCATTGTGTATAGGCTGCTACTGTCCTGTGTGCTGTGGTGTGTTGGTTGGCTGGCACTGATCTGTTTGTATGGGGGGGGGGGGGGGGCCTGACTGGCACTGACCCCTATGTGTCTGTGTAAGTTGGCACTGATGTGTGTGTGTGTGTGTGTGTGTGTGTGTGTGTGTGTGTGTGTGTGTGTGTAGGCTGCTAGTCCTCCCCTGTGTGTGTGTGTAGGCTGGCACACTCCCCCATGTGTGTGTAGGCTGGAACTCCCCCCCCCCCGTGTGTAGGCTGGCACTCCCTCGAGTGTGTGTGTGTGGGTGTGTGTGTGTGTGTGTGTGTGTGCGTAGGCTGGCACTCTGTGTGTGTGTAGGCTGGCACTCCATGTGTGTGTGTGTGTGTGTGTGTGTGTGTGTGTGTGTGTGTGTGTGTGTTTGTGTGTGTGTGTGTAGGCTGGCACTCCGTGTGTGTGTGTGTGTGTGTGTGTGTGTGTGTGTGTGTAGGCTGGCACTCCATGTGTGTGTGTGTGTGTGTGTGTGTGTGTGTGTGTAGGCTGGCACTGACCTGTGTGTGTGTATAAGCTGGCACTCCCTCGTGTATGTGTGTGTGTGTGTGTGTGTGTGTGTGTGTGTGTAGACTGGCCCTCTTCTGTGTGTTTGTGTGTGTGTGTGTAGGCTGTAACTCCCCCCCCCCGTGTGTGTGTAGGCTGGCACTCCCGTGTGTGTGTGTGTGTGTGTGTGTGTGTGTGTGTGTGGATGTGTGTGTGTGTGTATGTGTGTAGGCTGGAACCCCCCCCCCCCGTGTGTGTGTAGGCTGGCACTCCCCCGTGTGAGTGAGTGTGTGTGTGTGTGTGTGTGTGTGTGTAGGCTGTAACTCCCCCCCCCCCCCCCCCCCCCCGGTGTGTGTGTAGGCTGGCACTCCCGTGTGTGTGTGTGTGTAGGCTGGCACTCTGTGTGTGTGTGTAGGCTGACACTCCCCCATGTGTGTGTGTGTAGGCTGACGTGTGTGTGTGTAGGTTGGCACTGACGTGTGTGTGTATAAGATGGCACTCCCCTGTGTGTGTGTGTATGCTGCCACTGACCTGTGTGTGTAGCCTGGCACTCCCCCACGTGTGTGTGTGTGTGTGTGTGTGTGTAGGCTGGCACTGACCTATCTGTGTAGGCTGGCACTCTCCTGTGTGTATGTGTGTGTGTGTGTGTGTGTGTGTAGCCTGGCACTCCCCCACGTGTGTGTGTAGGCTGGCACTGACCTATGTGTGTAGGCTGCCACTCTCTCATGTGAGTGTGTGTGTGTAGGCTGGCACTGACCTATGTGTAGGCTGGCACTTCGCCGTGTGTGTGTGTGTGTGTGTGTGTGTAGGCTGGCACTCCCCCATGTGTCTGTGTGTAGGCTGACACTGACCTATGTGTGTAGGCTGGCACTCCCCTGTGTGTGTGTGTGTGTGTGTGTGTGTGTGTGTGTGTGTGTGTGTGTGTGTGTGTGTGTGCGTGTGTGTAGGCTGGCACTGACCTGTGTGTGTAGGCTGGCACTTCGCCGTGTGTGTGTGTGTGTGTGTGTGTGTAGGCTGGCACTGACCTGTGTGTGTAGGCTGGCACTCCCCCATGTGTATGTGTGTAGGCTGACACTGACCTATGTGTGTAGGCTGGCACTCCCCTGTGTGTGTGTGTGTGTGTGTGTGTGTGTGTGTGTGTGTAGGCTGGCACTGACCTGTGTGTGTAGGCTGGCACTTCGCCGTGTGTGTGTGTGTGTGTGTGTGTGTGTGTGTGTGTAGGCTGACACTGACCTATGTGTGTAGGCTGGCACTCCCCCGTGTGTGTGTGTGTGTGTGTGTGTAGGCTGCCACTGACCTGTGTGTGTAGGCTGGCACTCTCGTGTGTGTGTGTGTGTGTGTGTGTATGTGTGTAGCCTGGCACTCCCCCACGTGTGTGTGTAGGCTGGCACTGACCTATGTGTGTAGGCTGGCACTCTCGTGTGTGTGTGTGTGTGTGTGTGTGTGTGTGTGTTTGTGTGTTTGTGTGTGTAACCTGGCACTCCCCCACATGTGTGTGTAGGCTGGCACTGACCTATGTGTGTAGGCTGACACTGACCTATGTGTGTAGGCTGGCACTCCCCCATGTGTGTATGTGTGTGTGTGTGTGTGTGTGTGTGTAGGCTGACACTGACCTGTGTGTGTAGGCTGGCACTTCGCCGTGTGTGTGTGTAGGCTGGCACTGACCTGTGTGTGTAGGCTGGCACTCCCCCATGTGTATGTGTGTAGGCTGACACTGACCTATGTGTGTAGGCTGGCACTCCCCCGTGTGTGTGTGTGTAGGCTGGAATTGACCTGTGTGTGTAGGCTGGCACTTCGCCGTGTGTGTGTGTGTGTGTAGGCTGACACTGACCTATGTGTGTAGGCTGGCACTCCCGTGTGTGTGTGTGTGTGTGTGTGTGTGTGTGTGTGTGTAAGGTGGCACTGACTCCTGTGTGCTCGAACAGTGGAAGTTATAAAAACACAAGAGGGCTCATGTTGAGAGGAGTCAATCAGTGTCAATGATCACATAAATTGGCGATATTTGGCGACTGCCCATACACAATCCCTCTCTGGCAGTAATTTAGATGTAAATGTATCATCTGGAAATAGAATTTTACAACAGATAAGAACCACTTGGCCCATCTAGTCTGCCCTGATACTGCTCCCCTCCATGTATTACTTTCTAAACATAGCACAAAGACATGCAGGCAATGTATGAATGGTCAGTAGCACTGACCTCTTCCGACACCTGTAGCTATCGAATTCTACAGCTGCAGGTGTCGATGCCCACACACCACAGCAGGGACAGAGCTGTCCCTGGCTGTGGCAGCTGCCGGCTCCAGGCTATATTGGAGATCTCGTGAGAGTAGCGAGATCCCGCGCACGTGCACTGGAGCCGGCCGGACAGGGAGACACAGCACATCAGCACTGAGCTGATGCGCTGTGTGCTCAGCCGGGGATCGCCGGAGGGGAAAATTTAATTCCCCCGCTTCGGCAGACAAGATATTCATACATCTTGTCAATGTAGCTTCCTGCTTCGCCTCGCTAATGAGGCGAAGCAGGAAGCACTATAGCACATTGCCCCTTTAGTTTCCACCTGCCACTGCATAATATCACCCTGAGCTGCAATTGACATGACCATAGGTGGAGCTAGACAGATCCTTTAGGCGGAGCATGACATGCCAGCTCAGCAGTGCACTGTGCGACCTCTCATACCATTTAGAATCTCCCTGAAATTAATTTCCAAAAGTAGGCAAGTATGGTGTGAGGGCGCGATCTGCGCATGTCTGCCTTCGCTGCTGCTGCCTCCCTGGCTCTCCCAGGTCCCGGAGGGCAGAAAATATTTGTGGTGGAGCGCCGTGTGTGAGGCCGCGATCCACGCATGTCTGCCTGCGCTGCTGCTGCCTCCCCGGCTCTCCCAGGTCCCGGACTCTTCCTATGTGTGTGGAGTGACTGGCTGCGGTCTGTCTGCTCAGCCTACGTGGGCCGTGGCTGTTTAATATCTCAAGCTGGGTGAGTGCTGTGGAGGTGGTGGGGGATTGCAGTCGAAAGTGTTACAGAGATTGGCTCGCTGTGTAACAGGGCCATTATGTCTGTCATGTATATAAGGGAATGTAATAATGTGGGGCATATGTGTCATGGTGCGTTCACACTGGCCGATATATAGCTGGTCTGTCGGCTAGTGTGTACGAGCGATATCTCCGTGAACGTTGTCGTTCACAGACATATCGCGTCGGCCCTGCAGCACAGCCGACGGACAATATATCTAGTGATATATTGGCGCATCGCTGTGTGTGCAGGCAGTCAGACAACCGCCCATACACATGCTGCAACAGCTGGAGGTGATTGACCGCTGAACTGGGCGGGTGTATGTAAATGCCCGCCCAGTTTGTGACATCAGTGCCAACGGATCAGGCAGTGTGTATGCTCAACACACTGCCCGGTCCATCCGCAGATATACCTGCAGATCAATTGATCTACAGATATATCTACCAGTGTGCGTACCCAGCATTAGTGCCATTATGTCTGTCATGTATTAGGGCATTTAATAATGTGGGGCAATATGTCTGTCATTATGTGTAAACAGGCCCAGCGACGGGGGGACACAGGGGGCACTTGTAACAGGCTCTGAGATTCCGAGGGGCCCTGGACCCTCATGAATCTCAGGAGTCCAGTTCTTGTGCCCCCTTGCCTGTGCTGCACTTAATCGATTCATGTTGGTCACTGTGCTGCGTGCTGGCTGCACACAGCAGGCGGAGCTCGAACTGCTAGCTGCACCAGGGGGAGGGCTGAGCCCCTTTCCTGTCCTCGGCAGCCCCTACGAGCTACGAAATGCTGGTATCCCAATGGGGGTTAAAGAGGGGATGCCCTCTCTGCCTGGAAACAACTACAAGAGCCTGTTGGACAGGGTGTCTCCACTGACGCACATGGCAGTTGGAGCCGTGGTAGGGATCCTGGAGCTGTCAGATCCTGGAACAAGGTCGTAGCTACCATAGGTGCAGGGAGTGCAGCTGCTATGGGGCCCAGAGCTGAGAGGGGCCACCTTCCCTGTCACAGGTACATGTGTTATATACAGGGTGTAGCTACCATAGGTGCAGGGAGTGCAGCTGCTATGGGTCCCAGAGCTGAGAGGGGCCACCTTCCCTGTCACAGTTACATGTGTTATATACAGGGTGTAGCTACCATAGGTGCAGGGAGTGCAGCTGCTATGGGACCAGAGCTGAGAGGAACCACCTTCCCTTCCCTATCAAAGTTCTATGTGTTATATACAGGGTGTAGCTACCATATGTGCAGGTAGTGCAGCTGCTATGGGGCCCAGTGCTGAGAGGAGCCACCTTCCCTGTCACAGTTACATGTGTTATATACAGGGTGTAGCTACCATAGGTGCAGGGAGTGCTGCTGCTATGGGGCCAGAGCTGAGAGGGGCCACCTTCCCTGTCACAGCTATATGTGTTATATACAGGGTGTAGCTACCATAGGTGCAGGGAGTGCAGCTGCTATGGGGCCCAGAGCTGAGAGGGGCCACCTTCCCTGTCACAGTTACATGTGTTATATACAGGGTGTAGCTACCATAGGGGCAGGGAGTGCAGCTGCTATGGGGCCCAGAGCTGAGAGGGGCCATCTTCCCTGTCACAGGGAGCTTTGGTATAATCCCCATGGTCCTTACGGCGTTCCCAGCATCCACTAGGACGTCAGAGAAAATAAGATTTTACTCACCGGTAAATCTATTTCTCGTAGTCCGTAGTGGATGCTGGGCGCCCATCCCAAGTGCGGATTGTCTGCAATACTTGTATATAGTTATTGCCTAACTAAAGGGTTATTGTTGAGCCATCTGTTGAGAGGCTCAGTTATATTTAATACTGTTAACTGGGTATAATATCACGAGTTATACGGTGTGATAGGGGTGGCTGGTATGAGTCTTACCCGGGATTCAAAATCCTTCCTTATTGTGTCAGCTCTTCCGGGCACAGTATCCTAACTGAGGTCTGGAGGAGGGTCATAGTGGGAGGAGCCAGTGCACACCAGGTAGTCCTAAAGCTTTCTTTAGTTGTGCCCAGTCTCCTGCGGAGCCGCTATTCCCCATGGTCCTTACGGAGTTCCCAGCATCCACTACGGACTACGAGAAATAGATTTACCGGTGAGTAAAATCTTATTTTTTTTTTGCAATCGTATAATAATATTTCTGTATGGATTGTAGCCTGTAGCTATCTGTTGTTGATATATATAGTGGATAATACAGTTACCTGCTTACTGTATTAGTAGTGAGTGAGCAGATATGGGGCATGGATAAAGGCAGAGCACTAGTATACAGATTGCACATCTGAGGGGAATGCTAATATCTTAATAACACGTGGCGCAGCCACATATCCTGAGTAAAACAATCAATGCTTACGATCTTTCAACCAGACAGTGAAGTCTGCACTAATGTATTCTTTCTTTATAAAGATATTGTTCTGAAAAAATTTAAACAAGCAGACACAGTGCAGACTGTTGGGATAAAGAATCATAGATGATTTATTGGTTCTATTCACATAAATAGTATTAAACACTGCATATCATCCTCAAATAGCATGTACATAGTCCAGATCCACAATGCACGGCGGCGATGCTTTTGCATTCGCTGAGTAGCTACCTGCCTGCGCAGCCTAGGTGATATCATGCAGTTGCTGTGGCCCGCCCCCGCAACAGTTCGGATACGCCTGCGTTGTCTGGACCGCACCCCAACAACGGCATTCTACTGTGTGTATTATATGTAAGCGGCACTACTACTGTGTGTATTATGTGTAAGCGGCACTACTACTGTGTGTATTATGTGTAAGCGGCACTACTACTGTGTGTATTATGTGTAAGCGGCACTACTACTGTGTGTATTATATGTAAGCGGCACTACTACTGTGTGTATTATATGTAAGCGGCACTACTACTGTGTGTATTATGTGTAAGCGGCACTACTACTGTGTGTATTATATGTAAGCGGCACTACTACTGTGTGTATTATATGTAAGCGGCACTACTACTGTGTGTATTATGTGTAAGCGGCACTACTACTGTGTGTATTATATGTAAGCGGCACTACTACTGTGTGTATTATGTGTAAGCGGCACTAATACTGTGTGTATTATATGTAAGCGGCACTACTACTGTGTGTATTATGTGTAAGCGGCACTACTACTGTGTGTATTATATGTAAGCGGCACTACTACTGTGTGTATTATGTGTAAGCGGCACTACTACTGTGTGTATTATGTGTAAGCGGCACTACTACTGTGTGTATTATATGTAAGCGGCACTACTACTGTGTGTATTATATGTAAGCGGCACTACTACTGTGTGTATTATATGTAAGCGGCACTACTACTGTGTGTATTATATGTAAGCGGCACTACTACTGTGTGTATTATATGTAAGCGGCACTACTACTGTGTGTATTATGTGTAAGCGGCACTACTACTGTGTGTATTATATGTAAGCGGCACTACTACTGTGTGTATTATGTGTAAGCGGCACTACTACTGTGTGTATTATATGTAAGCGGCACTACTACTGTGTGTATTATATGTAAGCGGCACTACTACTGTGTGTATTATGTGTAAGCGGCACTACTACTGTGTGTATTATATGTAAGCGGCACTACTACTGTGTGTATTATGTGTAAGCGGCACTACTACTGTGTGTATTATATGTAAGCGGCACTACTACTGTGTGTATTATATGTAAGCGGCACTACTACTGTGTGTATTATATGTAAGCGGCACTACTACTGTGTGTATTATGTGTAAGCGGCACTACTACTGTGTGTATTATGTGTAAGCGGCACTACTACTGTGTGTATTATATGTAAGCGGCACTACTACTGTGTGTATTATATGTAAGCGGCACTACTACTGTGTGTATTATATGTAAGCGGCACTACTACTGTGTGTATTATATGTAAGCGGCACTACTACTGTGTGTATTATATGTAAGCGGCACTACTACTGTGTGTATTATGTGTAAGCGGCACTACTACTGTGTGTATTATGTGTAAGCGGCACTACTACTGTGTGTATTATATGTAAGCGGCACTACTACTGTGTGTATTATATGTAAGCGGCACTACTACTGTGTGTATTATGTGTAAGCGGCACTACTACTGTGTGTATTATATGTAAGCGGCACTACTACTGTGTGTATTATGTGTAAGCGGCACTACTACTGTGTGTATTATATGTAAGCGGCACTACTACTGTGTGTATTATATGTAAGCGGCACTACTACTGTGTGTATTATGTGTAAGCGGCACTACTACTGTGTGTATTATGTGTAAGCGGCACTACTACTGTGTGTATTATGTGTAAGCGGCACTACTACTGTGTGTATTATATGTAAGCGGCACTACTACTGTGTGTATTATATGTAAGCGGCACTACTACTGTGTGTATTATGTGTAAGCGGCACTACTACTGTGTGTATTATATGTAAGCGGCACTACTACTGTGTGTATTATATGTAAGCGGCACTACTACTGTGTGTATTATGTGTAAGCGGCACTACTACTGTGTGTATTATATGTAAGCGGCACTTACTACTGTGTGTATTATGTGTAAGCGGCACTACTACTGTGTGTATTATATGTAAGCGGCACTACTACTGTGTGTATTATGTGTAAGCGGCACTACTACTGTGTGTATTATATGTAAGCGGCACTACTACTGTGTGTATTATGTGTAAGCGGCACTACTACTGTGTGTATTATGTGTAAGCGGCACTACTACTGTGTGTATTATATGTAAGCGGCACTACTACTGTGTGTATTATATGTAAGCGGCACTACTACTGTGTGTATTATATGTAAGCGGCACTACTACTGTGTGTATTATATGTAAGCGGCACTACTACTGTGTGTATTATATGTAAGCGGCACTACTACTGTGTGTATTATGTGTAAGCGGCACTACTACTGTGTGTATTATATGTAAGCGGCACTACTACTGTGTGTATTATGTGTAAGCGGCACTACTACTGTGTGTATTATATGTAAGCGGCACTACTACTGTGTGTATTATATGTAAGCGGCACTACTACTGTGTGTATTATGTGTAAGCGGCACTACTACTGTGTGTATTATATGTAAGCGGCACTACTACTGTGTGTATTATGTGTAAGCGGCACTACTACTGTGTGTATTATATGTAAGCGGCACTACTACTGTGTGTATTATATGTAAGCGGCACTACTACTGTGTGTATTATATGTAAGCGGCACTACTACTGTGTGTATTATGTGTAAGCGGCACTACTACTGTGTGTATTATGTGTAAGCGGCACTACTACTGTGTGTATTATATGTAAGCGGCACTACTACTGTGTGTATTATATGTAAGCGGCACTACTACTGTGTGTATTATATGTAAGCGGCACTACTACTGTGTGTATTATATGTAAGCGGCACTACTACTGTGTGTATTATATGTAAGCGGCACTACTACTGTGTGTATTATGTGTAAGCGGCACTACTACTGTGTGTATTATATGTAAGCGGCACTACTACTGTGTGTATTATGTGTAAGCAGCACTACTACTGTGTGTATTATATGTAAGCGGCACTACTACTGTGTGTATTATATGTAAGCGGCACTACTACTGTGTGTATTATGTGTAAGCGGCACTACTACTTTGTGTATTATATGTAAGCGGCACTACTACTGTGTGTATTATGTGTAAGCGGCACTACTACTGTGTGTATTATATGTAAGCGGCACTACTACTGTGTGTATTATATGTAAGCGGCACTACTACTGTGTGTATTATGTGTAAGCGGCACTACTACTGTGTGCATTATATGTAAGCGGCACTACTACTGTGTGTATTATATGTAAGCGGCACTACTACTGTGTGTATTATGTGTAAGCGGCACTACTACTGTGTGTATTATGTGTAAGCGGCACTACTACTGTGTGTATTATGTGTAAGCGGCACTACTACTGTGTGTATTATATGTAAGCGGCACTACTACTGTGTGTATTATATGTAAGCGGCACTACTACTGTGTGTATTATGGCCCTCATTCCGAGTTGATCGGTCGCAAGGCGAATTTAGCAGAGTTACACACGCTAAGCCTACGCCTACTGGGAGTGTATCTTAGCTTCTTAAAATTGCGACCGATGTATTCGCAATATTGCGCTTACAAACTACTTAGCAGTTTCTGAGTAACTTCAACCTTACTCTGCCTGTGCGATCAGTTCAGTGCTTGTCGTTCCTGGTTTGACGTCACAAACACACCCAGCGTTCGCCCAGCCACTCCTCCATTTCTCCAGCCACTCCTGCGTTTTTCCGGAAACGGTAGCGTTTTCAACCACACGCCCATAAAACGCCGTGTTTCCGCCCAGTAACACCCATTTCCTGTCAATCACATTACGATCGCCGGAGCGATGAAAAAGCTGTGAGTAAAAATACTATCTTCATTGTTAAATTACTTGGCGCAGTCGCAGTGCGAATATTGCGCATGCGTACTAAGCGGATTTTCATTGCGATGCGATGAAAAATACCGACCGATCAACTCGGAATGAGGGCCTATATGTAAGCGGCCCTACTACTGTGGGCATTGTGTGTAAGTGCAGGGTTGGTTCTACCATTAGGCAGATGCTTAGGGTGCCAGTATCTGAGTGGGCTGCCCTGAGTCTGCTTAAATCACAAATTTAAGGATAACTCCGTGAGATGCATCCCTGTAAAACTTAATTTAGACGGTAGCTGTTGAACTTCGAAGATGCTGCCTACATACTTTCATCTGACGGGCTGGAAAATGTGTACTGGTTTGTGGTTTTGGTCGGGGGGGGGGGGGGGGGGGGGGGGGGTTTGGGGGGGCGGTTAAAAGCAGGCTGAAGTTTTGCCTAGGGTGTCGAGAAACCTTGCACCGGCCCTGCCCTCAGTAAGGAGGCAAAGAGGGAGGAGACGCTTTTCATGCTGCAGGTGCAGCTGCTGCCTGTCTCAGTGACAAGCGCTGGCAGCCGGCAGCAACAGCAGCACTTCTCAGCAAGGAGGTGTGACAGGGAGACAGAAAGTGTCAGGGAAATAGTGGGTGACAGAAAGACATTGGGTGACATAAAAATAGTGGGTGACATGGTGAGGGAGACAGGGAGATACTAGGTGATGGAGATAGTGGGTTACAGGGAGAGAGAGTGACAGGGAGATAGTGGGTGACATGGTGAGGGTGTCAGGGGGATAGTGGGCGAAATGGTGAGGGTGACGGGGATAGTGGGCGACATGGCGAGGGTGACAGTGGGATAGTGGGTGACATGGTGAGGGTAACATGGTGAGGGTGA